>NW_017174705.1:0-202 GCF_001652005.2 Ceratina calcarata | reverse complement strand
GTTAAATACGATTAATTGGCATTTTATGGGTATTGATAAAATCCGACCATCCGACCGTCGAACCAGCCAACGTTTGACAAGAAATTTCGTTTTTCCTCAATACTTCTCGAACGGATGAACTTAGAGGGACGTTTATAGGACCATTTCGTAGGGGACGACGAGATCTACAACTTCTGTGCAAAAAGAATTCGCTAGTGCCAAT
>NW_017174704.1:0-202 GCF_001652005.2 Ceratina calcarata | reverse complement strand
TCGCTTGATGCAGCGATTCGTAAATTCTGGGAGATTGAAGCGGTGCCGATTATCGTGCATAAAACCCTGGAAGAAACTGAGTGCGAAGAACACTGTGTGAGGACTGTATCACGAAACGAAAAAGGTCGATTCGTGGTTCGACTTCCATTTAAGAAGCCGCATGCGGAAGAAGCTCTAGGCGATTCACTTCGAATCGCGCTCT
>NW_017174703.1:0-202 GCF_001652005.2 Ceratina calcarata | reverse complement strand
GTTAGATATACGATCTTTGTGCTTTATAAATCGTAATAAAAAGTTAAACAATTCTATCAAATAATTTACTTCCCCGTTTTAATCTCCCACACATTTATTGAGCGAACGTGACTAACGGCTAATTGCTTTGTTTTCTGTAATATTTCATCAATTTCGTAGTTTCTTTTTGCATGAAACTTTTGTTCCAACCTGTACTCTCGTC
>NW_017174702.1:0-202 GCF_001652005.2 Ceratina calcarata | reverse complement strand
GAAACAGAGGTCATAAAAAACAAACCTACCGAAACGGAGGCGCCTCCAGCGGCGGAACGGCGGAAAAACGAGACATCATACGAACGAGCAATCCATAGAACGTCGAACACGCACCGGCCATGGAAAAAGGACTAGACGAGGAAGGAGAAACATAACCTAAAAACGCAAAATAACCAAAGATCATTAAAACAATATTGTAAAA
>NW_017174701.1:0-202 GCF_001652005.2 Ceratina calcarata | reverse complement strand
TGCGAAATATTATTTTCAGCGACTAGCGCTGCAAATCGAATTTCCGCAGATCTTTGCGGTCATCAAATGACAGAGGTGATTCTTCGTCTATTCTGAAATCGCACGATTTGCTCACATCTATTCCACTTCTTTTGCAGTACTCAATACGACATTTAGAATCTGCGTGGCGTTGAATTTGCGAAAGTCCGCAAGCGAATGATTT
>NW_017174700.1:0-202 GCF_001652005.2 Ceratina calcarata | reverse complement strand
TCCTTGCGAGCGCCCAGACGCGTAACAGCGAACACGTCGTATTTGGAATAATTTGCTGAACTTTAATAAAGTTTATAGCTTACTCTTACAAGTCAGAAGTTGGATTAGAACTGCGTGCTAGTGCTAATTTGAAAGTGATTCCGTGATTTTTTGACTGTTTATAGCGTTACGGAATCGAACTTTAATAGTGATAGTTACTGTA
>NW_017174699.1:0-202 GCF_001652005.2 Ceratina calcarata | reverse complement strand
AATAAAAATGGAGGAACATAACGAAAAAAGCCTTAATGGCTAGTAAAAACAAAGTTACTAGATCCTCAGAGTGTAATAAGCACCACAAATGCACTTGATGATATCAAATAGACCATCCTAACTTCAATGATGGATTTTACTTGTAAAATATAGGTCAGCAACAGGCACCTATACTCTGTGTTATAGGGAAGAGTCAGCAAAA
>NW_017174698.1:0-202 GCF_001652005.2 Ceratina calcarata | reverse complement strand
TTAAAAGCTTCCCGCGTGAATATTTCTGAATACGCTTGCTGTTATTACACGACTAAAGCACATTTTGGTTTCTGAGTAAACATACAAATGAACGAAATGAACGGAATGAAAACACAATGAACATGAGAACGAAATGTTCCATTAGCATTGAATTTTACTGTACATATATTACATTATATTGTATTATGTACTGTTAAATGAT
>NW_017174697.1:0-202 GCF_001652005.2 Ceratina calcarata | reverse complement strand
TAATGAAAGTGGGAAAAGGGCCAGTGTTAGAAAATAGTCTAACGGGAGTCCGGAGGGCGAGGAGAAGCGGGGTACGCAAAAATAATGACACTGATAATTCTATATAGAATTAGAAAAATAAAGATTTATTCACGCGACCGTGAACACGGCCGCGTCCTCAAACGAAAATGTCCAAAAAAGAAAAATTACCGTTCGCGAAGCG
>NW_017174696.1:0-1088 GCF_001652005.2 Ceratina calcarata | reverse complement strand
GCTCCACTGGTAAATATTTTAATTATAAATTGTAAACTTACGCTGTTAAAGTAAAGCAAAATATTTAATTAGCCTTATCACTGATAATCTTTAAACAGTAAGTATTTAAGGCACGAGCCGGAAACTATTTAAACGAGCGCGAAATAAGATAAAATAGAAAAGTGTATAATAAAAGGCTCGAGAAGCGACTGAAGCTCCATTTGTGCGAATTGAAAGGATTCCGAGGCGAGATGAAAGGGACCGAAAGGCAAAAGGAAGTTCGTCCGCATTATCTGATTGGCAAAAGATAATTAGAGGAGAGCGGGAACGGCTGGGAAAACCGAAATGTCTCATTGTGATTCTAACGGGCCCGATCTTCTCGATTACGTGCTTCCGGCTCGCGTATTTTCCCTGAAACTATCACTTCCCTTTGTGGCGTCGCCGCCTCGCCGTCCGGTTAGGAAAATTCGTCGTGATAGACGCCGGCTCGAAAAGAAAAAGAAACAAGGAATTCAAAGTCAAAAGAAATGCCAAGTATAAAAATCGAAAGGGCGGAAAAATAAAACTGCCGGGGTAATCATAATTAGAGGAAAGGAGATTATGTGACTAATGACCGCGATCATGTTCTCTGCGTTTACCTCTTTAAACAAGAAAAAGAAGTGAGATTTAATTTTGGTCCCTTTTCAATTTTTCACGGCCGCGTTGGAGCACGACGGATACGGAATGGCTCGCATAAAGATAGACCCGAGGGAATTACAGAGAAAGTGACGTTCTCTCTTCGCGTTCTTCTCGGAAACGGTTATTACTTGCGGACAAACCGCATACGGAACGAAGTAATTCCGATCTGCCATGCTCTCGGCGAATATTTTATTTCCCTTAATGAAAAAGGATTCCTTCCCATTCGCTCACGCGTAATCGAGTCTATTCGAACGATCTGCTAGCTTAATTTATAATGTACAAATGGAATTTTGTAAATTGTACGATCCAGGCGATTCATTTAATTAATTTCGCTTTCCTCTTCCCGAAACGTGTTGCCATTCATTCCATGTTAATTACAAAAACAGTTAAATTAACGCCGAACCGTCCTTAATTGGACTTGAATTAATACC
>NW_017174695.1:0-202 GCF_001652005.2 Ceratina calcarata | reverse complement strand
CTCTCCGTCCTGGTGTGCATCCTTTCGGCAGCTGTATCTCAAACGCTAAAGAGTTCCTTCGGAAATTGAATTAAATCTCAACCCATCCACCTTATCTTGTACTCTCTACCCATGTCCGTAATGTATTTCTCTCCGTACCCCACAGCCCTCTGATACTGATCTCTCCTGTTATTTGAAGCCTGTCTGCCAAGTTGTTTCGATC
>NW_017174694.1:0-202 GCF_001652005.2 Ceratina calcarata | reverse complement strand
CCCCCGAAAAAATTATAGTTAGTTACCTATCTTTATATGACGACATCTCTATAATCTGATATCGAATCGATATGAACCAAACAACATTTCAAACAGGATTTCTTTCTATTTTCAAATTGTGTTCAATTTTAATATTCTATTTATTAATAATTACAACATTATTAATTATATATTAATGGCTATTTTAGCAAATGTAACGTTC
>NW_017174693.1:0-202 GCF_001652005.2 Ceratina calcarata | reverse complement strand
CTGATTGATTTTGTCTAAGATTTCAATAAGATAGGGATGATACGCCATGCCTCAGTCTACCTTACAGCCCTTGCCTAAACTAGCTGTAGTAACTAATCCACTCCGATGACCTTCTTCGCACGGGGCGCCCAGCAGTGGATCGCCAGTGCTGTTGAGGCCGAACTTGCGGTACTGCTTTCACAGCAGGCCGATCGGCAGCTTG
>NW_017174692.1:0-202 GCF_001652005.2 Ceratina calcarata | reverse complement strand
TGTACGACTTAGTTTCAAACAATCCAAATCCAATAATTAATTACGAAGGAGTATCAAAAAATATCGCTGGCTTTGGCTTTCGGGTATTTCATTATAACAGCTCGATTATTCTTAGTGTGATACATCCATCTAATTTTGTTTAGGAGAAAGGTAAATGGATGTACACTGGTGGTGAGGACTGTTCAGCCAGAATTTGGGATCT
>NW_017174691.1:0-202 GCF_001652005.2 Ceratina calcarata | reverse complement strand
GACTCGTTTCTAACAAACTGACGATTCATCGCGAAAATTTCAAAGTTTTCTAAACATACGTAAAACAGAGAAGCGCTCCGATGTCGAGGATTAACCCGTACAGATTATTGCTCCGCGCTCGCGCTCCGACCTTTTTGCTTACTCTCTAGCTATCCCCTCCGTTCTATGCTCTGGCATGCAACGAACGTTTTCTAGGGCGTTG
>NW_017174690.1:0-202 GCF_001652005.2 Ceratina calcarata | reverse complement strand
ATTAGAAATTAGAAGAAGGTTGAAATACAATGAACTGTGAAAAATTACACGGAAATAATCTTCTCGATCAACACGCACCGCACCGCATCCATCGACACGACCTGACTAGCACGCAGCCCACTCCGATCGCTTTTCCCATCTCGCTCTTCGAACCATCAATGACGCATACGTTAAAACCAAAGACCCTTAAAATTACGTAACT
>NW_017174689.1:0-202 GCF_001652005.2 Ceratina calcarata | reverse complement strand
TTTATTTGCTATTATATACATGTTTTGTCGTGTCTTAGCGTTGTGTCTATGTTGTGCTACTGGTTGTTGCTTTGCTTTCGGGTCCCTTGTCCTCTCCGTTGTGTTGTCCGGGAGCTGGCCGGTTTATGGGTGCCTGAGAGCATGAGCTCCAGCTCGCGTTCGATCTCGTTCCGGTGCGTGTCGTTGGGTTCCGTGGTTGTGG
>NW_017174688.1:0-202 GCF_001652005.2 Ceratina calcarata | reverse complement strand
GCTCCACCCCATTTCAAGGCCTAACACTAGTTCTGGGACACCCTGTATAGTCAAAGGTTATGTCTTAGCTTTAAGCTTTGAACCTAGCCGCGCGCGTAGTTTGAACGGCAACGGCGTACCACTACACGCGTAATTTTCCCGTATACGTGTATCAGGTAAACGGCAAGACCCAAACTGCAAACCTGCACTTTAAATGCTCGTG
>NW_017174687.1:0-202 GCF_001652005.2 Ceratina calcarata | reverse complement strand
GTCCCGTGGTCGGCACGTACGCTGGTACCCTCAGGATCCACTGAGCCAACGGGATCCGTAATTCGTTCGCTCGTTGACCTCGGTGTACTTCGGCTGGTGGATTCCCGTTGGTCCTCGGCGGCATTTCCTCCGTTCGCTGGTGACTAACACTCTCGGTATCCATCCGGACGTTCTCAGTTTCTGCGTCCTCGTCCGGCCTACT
>NW_017174686.1:0-202 GCF_001652005.2 Ceratina calcarata | reverse complement strand
GCGTCACCTCCTCTCCTCCCCTGGAGTCTGTCTCATCGACATGGTTTGCAATTTATTTTTTATATATTTATCTAGCTTTAATTTGCTCATATCATAATCTTAATCATTATATCTAACGTTTTTACCTAATTACCTTAGCTTTAATTTGCTTGTATTATAATACCTAACATTATTTATAATTATTTCGCTTGATGTCCTGTAT
>NW_017174685.1:0-1088 GCF_001652005.2 Ceratina calcarata | reverse complement strand
ACTGCATAGATCGAATAGCTTATTAAGTTCAAGAAATTAATCTAAAGTAAGAATTTACATGAATAAAAAATACGTCAATGTACAAATGAAAAACATAAGATTTAATTGCAAAATTAAAATTTCTAAACACTGCGTGAGATCAAAATATTTGCGATACGGAAAAAGTATTGGTTCCTTGCGAGGGGATCAAAGACCATAGGAAAAAGGATGTTTACTAGCTTTAATTAAATCTTCGAGTAAAATAGACGAATCGAGCCAATTCTCTGGTAAATCTCTACTCTCGACATCTTATCGTAAGTGGAATCTAACTCGATGGATCTTCCAAAATAAAATTGAACCATGAAGATGAATCTTTTCGTAAAAACAACTTCGTTTTAGATAACAGTAAAACGTATAGGTAATTGAATTTTAAAACTGACGTACGTGTAAATTAAAGGAAAACAATTGCGTGCTGTTTCCTGGCTTATATTATTAAGTAGGAAAAATTGCTACTATGCCCAAGCTGCAAGCGACAGCTATTAAAAAATTTTCCTTGCCCTTAATTCGTAATAGATGCGCAAAATTCCTGTTCCATTGAGTCACGTTCACGTAGCCAGTACGTGAGCGATTTGTCTGACTTTATTAATCCTGTAGTTCGATCATTCCTTCCATACGTTCCCGACACAAATTAGACGTATTCGGAACGAGAATAATTTATCAACATATTTCAAAGGGACGTATCCAAATTTTTAATAGCACAGATCGATGTAATTCTAGATGTTTGGAATTTTGCATGATCGCCGATTTATAGTAAAAGTTCAATTTAAATTGACTTATGGATAAAAAAGCAATTTTATAGATTAAATTGAAAGTGTCAACTCTACTGATCCACATCATGAAATTAGAGTGATAGTAAATAACCATTGCCTAGGGGAAGTTTTTAATTTTTTAGTATTGCTTTTTGTGATGTTTTTTCGTTTCATTGGATTTTTAATTACTCAACTTCAATTAATCAACTCATTCCAGTCATTAGCAATTATCAGTAAACGTTAATTATATTAAGATCACATTTAATTAAATCGCATTACATAAAGGTACATAATAATGTA
>NW_017174684.1:0-202 GCF_001652005.2 Ceratina calcarata | reverse complement strand
CCAATATTTGAAGCAATGAACTTTTAGAAAAACTGATTATTACAAAGGAGTAAGATTTATAAAATTATTCAATCTGTTTTTCTCTATCATAAGGAATTTTTAATGCATAATTTCTAATATTTTAATACACAGTTTTGGTATTTTTTAGTGGACTGTACGTGACATGCAACTGTCTATATTGTCTATATGTCATATAATTCTT
>NW_017174683.1:0-202 GCF_001652005.2 Ceratina calcarata | reverse complement strand
GATCGAGTCAAATTTATCACACAAAAGCGTACGACACTCAAGGCGAAGTTAACGTTATGGCAAAAGGCACATGAACAAGGTCGACTCGACAAAGTAGGTCTCAAATTGCGATTTGATCGACTTACCGAATTATTTCGAGCTTACGAAGAATTGCATGATGAATTGGCTATACTCGATCCGGAAAACGAAGTGTTAAATGAGA
>NW_017174682.1:0-202 GCF_001652005.2 Ceratina calcarata | reverse complement strand
GTTCCCAAAACGAATTATCACACTAATCAATACAACCGTACATTGACGATTATCTTGCGCAAATTTACGAAACATTCATAGAAACTATTCGCCATGAACTTTCGACGGCCATTGCCCTTCCTCGTCGAGTCTCTCTCCAGACACTACGTATAATCCCGAACGTTTCAATCGACGATCGGCTCACTCGACTCGTCAATAATTA
>NW_017174681.1:0-202 GCF_001652005.2 Ceratina calcarata | reverse complement strand
GTTACAGACGGAGCATCTTCGTCTTCGTCTGAATACTCACGTTGTATACAATATTTCTCCGATGGTTCTGTAAACTCCATCGGAGTCTTCATTATACGATTGCGGCAGTCAGTGCAATCGTATTTCTTCAGCACATGATGAACTATATATCCTGCAAAATAATTGATGGAGGTTCTCTCATAAAATGATGTCCGTTCGTCCA
>NW_017174680.1:0-202 GCF_001652005.2 Ceratina calcarata | reverse complement strand
GCCCGTACCACAAGGGCGGCTGCGGTGGAGGTCGCGATGAGGGCCGTAACAACTGGCCACTCCGCCTACCTCGAGAGGGAAAACTCTGTCCTCCGCGATGAGGTAGCTGACCTTAAAGAGCAGGTCGAGGCGGTGACCGCGGAGGTGCAGCGGTTAAAGGCCACGGCACTAATGCCTCCCCCTCCAGTGGGGACATTACAGG
>NW_017174679.1:0-202 GCF_001652005.2 Ceratina calcarata | reverse complement strand
AGTGTGTGTATGGGGAGACGAGTCGAGTTCAAGAGTCCTTAGCGAAAAGAGTTACATTCCTTATGTATTCATACGAATGTTTACGAGCTGTTTTCTATATTAACCAAATATATATCTGCCTACTACAGCTTCACAAGTGGGATAAGGACCCAGTAAGCAAGAAAACATTGCTACAAAGTTACCATAACGTTATTTATAACAT
>NW_017174678.1:0-202 GCF_001652005.2 Ceratina calcarata | reverse complement strand
ATATGCTGTAGT
Source organism: Ceratina calcarata (assembly GCF_001652005.2). Lineage (NCBI taxonomy): Eukaryota > Metazoa > Arthropoda > Insecta > Hymenoptera > Apidae > Ceratina > Ceratina calcarata. Next base: position 190 of record NW_017174678.1, on the reverse strand, counting down.
CGTGTCCGTTCCTTCAATAACCTTATGCGACCATAATCATGATAAAAAGGAGAATCTTATCATCAGTTGACTTACCCCGGAAAATTATCATTTTTCTCCTAACGTCTACCAGGGCATTTTCATCACGTAGAAAAAGTTGTCCTATTATTCCATCTTGCTCTATTGGAAAATCATCGTCCACTATCGCAAA
>NW_017174677.1:0-202 GCF_001652005.2 Ceratina calcarata | reverse complement strand
CTGACAAATGATTCTTCAACGCGCCTGACTAAATACGTATCGTTCAATTCCTATACATATAATAGCTGTTTTCGAGTGAAGAAATTACAGTTTGGTATACGTCTTGAAACAAAGAGTTTACAATTTGCTGCTGAAATAGCCGTATTTCAATTATGTGAACTTAGAAACCATTTTTAGAAATACTTTAATTCAATGAAAAATT
>NW_017174676.1:0-202 GCF_001652005.2 Ceratina calcarata | reverse complement strand
GCGATCGACCACGCGGTGATCGGCCGGATAAATGGGCGATATTCAGATCGTACGACGCCCTATGCTTCTCCGGAAGCATAGGGAACAGTTTTAGAGTTGAGTGGCGTCACCCCATGCCGGTGAATAGAGGTCTGTGTAAGCCGACGGAGCGACGGATCGTCCTCAGCTGGACGATACTCGGACAGTTCCCAGCGGCGGAGCG
>NW_017174675.1:0-202 GCF_001652005.2 Ceratina calcarata | reverse complement strand
TGTTAACGAATTTTATTGCTTTGAGCGGTTAAATATACCCGAAGAATCTGGTGGAGTAACCTGCCTTCTTGCAGAACTTCCACTAACTTCTGGAAGCATGTATCCGAATTATGGACTACGTGACAGATCCGGCGCTTTTCAATTTTGTCACTTGGATTATAAGGCTGCTCTTGCACTACAATATCGTGTACATTTTCCACCT
>NW_017174674.1:0-1089 GCF_001652005.2 Ceratina calcarata | reverse complement strand
ATCGTTAGAAAGTGAAGTTTAACGAAATTAAAGCCAGCAGATTTATACATACATTATATGTATAGAAAAAAGAATCGCGCTATTGACAAGGGAAGAAATAAAAGAAAAAGACGGGGACGAAAGGGGAGGACGTCAAAGTGTCCTCAATTTACGCGACGGAGCTTCCGGCAGCCACAAACAAAACACTTTTTTTCAGAAGCAAGGGGTCGAATGAAAGTGTGCCCCGCGGCGGTTCGCGAAAGGGGTCGAGCACTTAATTAATCGAAACTCCACCACGAGAGCTGATTCAAACAGTATTCGAAGGGACGCTCCGTCACTGACGCTGACTTTTTAACCTTTTCATTCTTCCGTCTCATTTTTCTTTTTTCTCCCCCTTTTCCAACGTTGGAAAATATTCGCGATTATATTGGATTATAATGACCATGCTGAATATGCATGACCTGACCGCGACTCGTGTGGAATATATTCCTGCACCCGGTTAATCTTATTCTGCTTCTACCCGTCCCGTATTCGCATAGTTGTAGAAATAATTATTTATTAACGTTCCTTGGATTTGGGCATTACATTTTCATTTTTCCTCTTGCTTGATTTAATGACAAAGCCAACTTTCATTTCACAAAAGCAATTCAGTGAAATATATTTAAATTGGTTGTTAGAGTAAAAATAATTAAATAATTAAATGAAATTCGTTTTTTAATATAACATTTTTTCAATTGTTTAGACCAATGGAACGCTGGTGCTCTGTAAACTTAAAGAGAGCTTGAGAAGTTAAGAGAAAGTGCCCCACTAATATCTATAATGCCCAAATCCAAGGAGAGTTTGAGAAGTTAAAAGAAAGTGCACCAATAATGTCTGAAAATCAATGAAAAATTAAAACGGTTATTAAGCCAAAGAAAAAGAAAAAGCAAAAGTCTTTGTTCTCTATTTAATCGTGCTTATATGTACTGGCGGACTCATGTTGGCTTTTATCGATTTCTGTAACGGATTTCTATTGGAACATGAACCAAATCTGCTTTCGCATGTGGACGGAGCCTGTGTGCAAACGTTGTCGATGAATGATATAATTCCTCTTTCTGCTGAAAATTTTTT
>NW_017174673.1:0-202 GCF_001652005.2 Ceratina calcarata | reverse complement strand
GTCGGTCGTGCCAGGCTCCGTGGTGCGTATTCCGAAATTATTAGCTCCTTTTCTTTGCGTTTGCAGATAAGTAATGTACCGGTTTTCTGAATAAAATGGTTTCACATTTTTTTGGATTTAGTTTTAGGTTCCACGACATGTAGTAATTATTAATCTTATTTACGATTTCCTCCAACCTTATTTGCACCGATAGGGCCTTTTT
>NW_017174672.1:0-202 GCF_001652005.2 Ceratina calcarata | reverse complement strand
GCGAAAAACAGGGGAAGCGAGCGTCGAGGGATAAAATATCCGACCCCTGCTCGTATCTGTAAGAGAGCAGCTCGTTCGGAGCGTAGACTGAAAGCAACGTGCATCGGACGAGCGTGTGGCTATTCTACCTCGGTCGAGAAGCAGTCTACCGTTCTTGGCGACTGTAGCGTATAATGTGTAATAGAATATTAATGGAGAAATG
>NW_017174671.1:0-202 GCF_001652005.2 Ceratina calcarata | reverse complement strand
TCTTTTTTTGTAAGCTGTCGAATGTCGCAAACTGCGGTTCGTTCTGCTCAAGGGCTCTTTTGACCAGCGGTGCTGTGAAAATGATCGGCCAAGCCAGGTAACCGATAGTACACAGCAGGTAATCTCTGCTAGGATTATACCTGAGTCTTCGGGTCGAAAACTTTCAAATTTTTAAAGGATTTTCATATGTCTATTGCAAGGT
>NW_017174670.1:0-202 GCF_001652005.2 Ceratina calcarata | reverse complement strand
GTCGGAACATGAACAATGTTTCATGTTCACGCGGAACCGAGAGCTCTTTGTCGTTAGATAACGTTTTGGTTTAGTCTTCGTAATCTCTTCGTCAGTCCCCTGGAGTACTCTGGAGAGTTAAGACGGTCCTTCTTCGTGCGAGATAAGTAATAAAGAAAAAGAATTAAGTTTAATTCACTGCGTTACTATTTTATTTATCTAC
>NW_017174669.1:0-202 GCF_001652005.2 Ceratina calcarata | reverse complement strand
GGATAATAGTAAATTAATTTGTAACCAGATTTATATGAAAAGAATATCAGTTTGGTTACTTTTTGATTGGGTCCATTATTGGAAATCAAGTGGTTCATTGAATATCGTCAACTGAATAGTTTATGAGATTCATTTAATTGTGGAACAAATTCCACGAATTGTGTCGAAGCTCTAATTTCGATTCCCATAGGATACTTTATTT
>NW_017174668.1:0-202 GCF_001652005.2 Ceratina calcarata | reverse complement strand
TAAATATAATAAATGAAATATAAAATTTTTAGCAAATTTATATCGTAACAGCACTCCATTTTATCATGAGTAGACAGTTAATGCCTTGTTACTTGAATTTATATTAATATTCACAATTATAGAATGACGTTCAAAGCAATTGTGATAAAAGTAGTATAATTTATACTAATATTGTAGATATAATTTTGTGTTTATATTCTAT
>NW_017174667.1:0-202 GCF_001652005.2 Ceratina calcarata | reverse complement strand
TCCGGATCTGTCCGTGGCGGCGGACGCGCCACGCTCGCACCCCCACGGGGACGGCAACCTCTCCGCCGTCCGGTAGGGCCACCATCCGAGTTGGTCGGTCGCCTTTCTTGGGCGCGCTGGGAGCCTGGGGTGCCCGTCGTGGTGCTCGGTGAGTCGGCCGCTGACGCATGGCCTCTATGATGACTACCTCGGCGTCGGGGCG
>NW_017174666.1:0-202 GCF_001652005.2 Ceratina calcarata | reverse complement strand
GCACAAAATTTACACAAATGAAAAGGAACACTAGGATTGAATTCCTTAACAAAAAATCGTAATGCGGGAGAGATGTTAACTGGAACACTGTATCTTTCTAACTGTCTTAATAAAAATGTAAAAGCGCGTGGCTCTAAGCTGGCCTTATTCTTTTTCATAGAAAAAGCAATAAATCTTTTAACCTCTCAAATAGTAATTGGAG
>NW_017174665.1:0-202 GCF_001652005.2 Ceratina calcarata | reverse complement strand
TTTCTTCTGTAAATAGTCCTTTGTAAATATACCTCACATATGCTATAAGAACAGCTTCATTGTCTCTCAGGGTCGATTAATCCATTTGAATCGAAAAATTTCTTGTTTTTAATTTTGCAAGGACTTGCTTTTCAATATCATCACTCATCTCATCGATTCTACGGCCGACAGTATTGTTACTGAGTGGCATCTCCCTAACATC
>NW_017174664.1:0-202 GCF_001652005.2 Ceratina calcarata | reverse complement strand
TAAATTACACACACTTATAATAACTTATTACGAAAACAGACTTCGCATGAATTAATAATGCGATGAAGATCATTAAATGACTGTTCATATTTTAAAAAATCGAAATGTGTTTCTGTCAGATAAATAGATAATTTTGAATTAACATTTTTTAGTGACTCACGGATAGATTTATAATACAGCAATGAATAAATCAAGATGATGG
>NW_017174663.1:0-1089 GCF_001652005.2 Ceratina calcarata | reverse complement strand
TTTGGATATATCTTCAAATTCCAATATCTTAACTACATAAATATAAACAATGGCATTTTTTGCAACAGATCATAAATATATGTTACGCTTCGTTATTCCCCTATTTAATTATTTTCCTGAATATTGCGTCTCAAGCTACATAAGGAAATACTCGATACATGCATAGTTCTGCTTGATCGTATATTCCATGCCTTCTATCCGTTATCTGCACTAACGTGCTTATTCAATTCACCTTTCTCCCCCATACATGTCCTCTCCATATTGATCCGTGAGATTACCTCTAAGCAGCGACAAGCACCGGAAATGGAAATAGCGACTGACTGGTTTGGGGTGGCTTGGACTCCATCACAAGAGACGCCAAATCCTTTGTTATAATTGGAGAATATCGATAAAAAGAGATACGCTTTCGATACTTATTCCATGTACATGCATATACGTATTGTTTAATGACGTATTAATTATGTAATCATATATTATTCATATTGTGCATTACAATACAATTTGTATTATTATATATCACATGTTAAAATATCCATTTCCTAATTATCGAGCTCTATTTTTGCATGATTGGCTTGCGATTAAAGCTTTATACCAGCTGTAATTAAATTCCTTAATACAATTACCTGCTCGTTTCGATTCAAGTATTTTGCTGCTTGGGAGTATCGATATTCAGATATTTTAACACACAAGCGTTTTATTTACATGAGAGGGAGCAAACACTCCTCTTGCTAAATATTTTTCTGTTTGCTTGTTCGGATATCAACTAGATTATAGCCCACACAAATATTCAAATAATCGATGCTACTTACAGCAATCAACTGATCCGTACGTTTGATCATTTAAACATGATTTAATTCAGAGACGACATGACAGGAATCATGTATAATGCAGTTATATACGTATATACGACTTAATAAATTAGGGTTCATGTGTTCTCACTTCTTACAAAGCAACAATGCCTGTACGCGATCACGGTGTAGAGATAAAAACTTAGTAATGGAGTTTAACTGAAAGAATTTAAATTTCGTTTCGCGACCTACCCATTTCGTTTTGACATTTCCATTTAACTTTCCATTGTTAGCTTTTTTC
>NW_017174662.1:0-202 GCF_001652005.2 Ceratina calcarata | reverse complement strand
CGCGTTATTTCAGGCTTACTTACTTCCTTTGAGATATTTACATACTAAGTTTGTACTGCAGTGTGTGTTTCATATTTTCAGGTTGTTCCGGATTGTTCAGGGGCGATATTTCGCAGCGCGCATTGAAAATGCAAACACGCTCTGAAATAAATCAACAGCAGAAAAACCTCATCATCGTCAAGGGACGACAGAAAACATTCTG
>NW_017174661.1:0-202 GCF_001652005.2 Ceratina calcarata | reverse complement strand
GTAGAAATCTTGAGCGAAGCTGACGCTCAGTTTTTTCGGTGAAACGTAATATTAATTGTAATAAAATAATCGTAATAGTAATTGTTGGAGGTCCTTGGTTTAATCGTGAACGCAACAAACGAGCATAATTAATTGATATATAATATGACACTGCTGGTGTGTGTAATGCCATTGTACTCCGATTGCACGCCTACGCCACAGC
>NW_017174660.1:0-202 GCF_001652005.2 Ceratina calcarata | reverse complement strand
GGCTCTACATACTCGTTCCTTGAACGTAAGGGAACTCAGCCTTCCCGCTGCATCCAACGCAGCAACCATCGCCCTTCGGGCACCGCGCATCGATACCTCCTCGATGTGGAGGGCACGTGGGCCGGCACTCTGAGTATCCACTGTGCCAGTGGGATCCGGAGTTCATTCCGCTGCTGTTCTCGCTCTCTTGTCCGCGTCTCAG
>NW_017174659.1:0-202 GCF_001652005.2 Ceratina calcarata | reverse complement strand
CGCTTTTCCCTATACCTCCATTTCCCTCAACTACGGTACTGGCTTGTCCGTATTTTCACTCTCGGGTACTCTAATTTCGCTCGCCGGGGCTGAGCGACAAATCGCAGTGGGAATAGGCTATAACGGTCGTAACTTACTATAGTATAGTAGTGAGTGAATCACACTTCCGCTCTACGTATATAAACGCATGATGTAAAAACAT
>NW_017174658.1:0-202 GCF_001652005.2 Ceratina calcarata | reverse complement strand
TTGGAGATATTGAATTGGCAGATCCAAATCCTTATGCCGACGCGAAAATTGACGTACTGCTAGGAGCGGACGTGTATGCGCGAGTTTTAAAAGGCGGGTTACGTCGTATTAACGATGACTCACCAATCGCGCAGGAGACCGACTTCAGTTGGATAATCTCCGGATCAATTCAGGGTGCTTCACCTCCCACGACAATAAGCTC
>NW_017174657.1:0-202 GCF_001652005.2 Ceratina calcarata | reverse complement strand
AAAGAAACCCTTAAACCCTTATAATTATTGAAAAATAGAATAAGAAATAGAAAAAGGAAGTATAATTCAACGGAGGTGGATTGGCAGCGATCCAGCCTGGACCTGGCTCCCGTTCGTTCCTTTAATTTCTGTACACCAGAGAATTCGAATTCTATTATTTCACGTTTACACGTGTCGATGTATCGCCTGCGAGTTTCTACCG
>NW_017174656.1:0-202 GCF_001652005.2 Ceratina calcarata | reverse complement strand
GCTCCTCCTCATTTTCGGGCGTAAAGGGAGTTCTGGGACACCCTGTATATATAATCCTATATTCCGCCTAGTACAGCCTATACTGTATATATACTGCGGTGGACCTCGCCCCGATTCTTGTCTATGCTACGGTGGAACCGAACAGGACAGATCTCTGCTAAAAAGGTTCTGGAATATGCTACGGTGGACCCCTTTCCCGAGT
>NW_017174655.1:0-202 GCF_001652005.2 Ceratina calcarata | reverse complement strand
TACGTGCGATGGTATCGATTTTAGCTTAGTGTCACACGTAGCGTTACTTTGACAAACACTGATAAGCTTTTCGGTTTTTCTTTCTAAGAAAAAGAGATACAGCGAAGTCCATAAATATTCGTTTCAAAGTTAAATAAATTTTTTTATATTTCAGTTAATAAATCAATATTTCTTTAGGTTTATGTAATTTTTATTATACATG
>NW_017174654.1:0-202 GCF_001652005.2 Ceratina calcarata | reverse complement strand
TAGCTAGAAAACGGACAGTTAGATACACTAATGCGTGTTCGCGGCACGACCGCAGAACGTAGAGAGAGCGAGCGATTCTCGCCTGCCTCGCACGTATGGTTCCTATTCCCCCACTTGCCTAGGATCTTATGTTTTGGCAATATCACACTTAGTTTATCACCAACTTTTTCTGTGAACAATTCACAAACATTTTGTTCTCCAT
>NW_017174653.1:0-1090 GCF_001652005.2 Ceratina calcarata | reverse complement strand
ATTATTAGTTGATACTAGTTAAATTCTTGACGTCTCGGAGACGTCGAAATCTATAATGGTACGAAATCTATAATCGTCTATAATGGAACGAATGACGTCTCTCAAACGTAATTGTATGCCATGGAGTTAATGAAGCACGAACCATAATTTTATCACTTTTGATTTTCATCTTATTTTGGCTCCTAGAATACAATACTCAAATATTCCCCACTAGTAGGTTTAGTTATACCCTGTATAGTCAAAGGATAAAACGCTTAAGTCTATGAAAATGGAAAGTAATTAAATATTCAACCAATGCTTTGATCTGACATTTTAAGAAGATCAAGGAGTATCCGACGAAATCTGAATAAATAGGAGGCGGACAATTCTTGATGTCACTACTTTATAAGTACAGTAGATTCCATCTATGCATACAGGGTATCTCAGAAAAAGTGTTAGAGCCGAAGAGTTGTAATTCTGTNTACTAGTTAAATTCTTGACGTCTCGGAGACGTCGAAATCTATAATGGTACGAAATCTATAATCGTCTATAATGGAACGAATGACGTCTCTCAAACGTAATTGTATGCCATGGAGTTAATGAAGCACGAACCATAATTTTATCACTTTTGATTTTCATCTTATTTTGGCTCCTAGAATACAATACTCAAATATTCCCCACTAGTAGGTTTAGTTATACCCTGTATAGTCAAAGGATAAAACGCTTAAGTCTATGAAAATGGAAAGTAATTAAATATTCAACCAATGCTTTGATCTGACATTTTAAGAAGATCAAGGAGTATCCGACGAAATCTGAATAAATAGGAGGCGGACAATTCTTGATGTCACTACTTTATAAGTACAGTAGATTCCATCTATGCATACAGGGTATCTCAGAAAAAGTGTTAGAGCCGAAGAGTTGTAATTCTGTAGATGTTCCTGAACAACAATTTCCTTTGGTAAACTGCAAAACGAGCCATGGTTTTTGAATTATTAACGAAAAACTGATCACTAAGAGCAAGTGTAGAGCCCGCATCTAGCCACAGGTAGGTTGGCTCAGATCGTGACGCTTGGCCGTGTTTTAGCGCAAGCCCCACAAGTAGTTGAATCAG
>NW_017174652.1:28566-33266 GCF_001652005.2 Ceratina calcarata | reverse complement strand
TCGTCAAGTACTTTTATTCCTTACCGGTACTCCGACCCGACCTGTTGTTCCCCTGTCCTTATCTCCTTTCCAGTCTCCCATTTCCTTCCTATTGTAATCTTGAAATGCGAAACCAGTTGAAAATTAGCAAATAGTCGTACATCCGTAGGTAGTGACAGTGATTGTGGGTAGTGACTGTAGTGAAATAATATTATATTCGTTTCCAATCCTTCAAGTTCAGGTTTCAGTGGGTCGGTAAGTAATTCAAGTAATACACAGAAAATATTTTTTAATTCTGATAATAAAAAGTTAGAATTGTATTAAGCGTCGAGTAGTGAATAACCAAAATCGAATAAATATATTTTCATCAACACTCATCGGTGATTGTTCTGCATTGTTAACGAAGTTCGCTCGAATAAACAACTCTCGACAGAGATTCCATTGTCAGTTCGAGAACAAAATCGGCGCTACGAACAATAACATACTCATTTCTTTGAATTGTAGGGTACCATTAGGCTCCGAATGCGAAGGATTTAAGAAACACGCAATATTTTCCCATTTTGCTTCATTAAATTTATTTCTGCTAAATAACCTTGATCAATAATGTCGAAAAAAATCAAGGGACATAACGCATTTTATTACTTCATGCTCAACTGGAGAGAGCAGCAACGAACGCCGAATCGAAGTTTGAAAGACATCGCTAGTGATCCCAAGTGTACCGAGGATTGGAAAAAACTCGATCCGACGCACAGAGGCGAGTATGAGGCTCTCGCGAAAGACAGGAAAATTCAAGCTCAAGGAAGTATAAATAAATACACGACACTCGGGGAAAGTTTGGTCGAAATAGAAGAACAGGAGAGACAAGAAAAGGAGCTGATTGAAAATATGAAAAAATACATATCCTCTGTCATTTCGATTGGACTGAGGCATGAAAATTTGGAAAGCATGAAGTACATATTCATACATGTTAATTGGTTCTACAGGAAACAAATAGGAATTAACAAGACTGAGTACGGTCCCGCCGAGTTTGCAGTAGCAGAATTTAGTATAAAGGGTGGAACAGAAAACGTTTACCATGAAATATTGAATATACCAATACCATTAGGATATAAGGGAGAAGCCCTTGCAGTTAGTGCAGATTCACACCAAATACCCATAGATTATGCAGATGGACAGAGCGACTTTCGATTAATGTATATGAAATTGGTCAGCTTTTTGGAATCGAATATGACTGGAAATAAACTCCCACCACTGTTCACTACCAACAATTTAAAGCCTGCTGTGGATTCATTGTTACTTAGGATGTGCGACGCTGCTCAAAAACCAATCGAAGATTTCAAAATTTACTCAATAGAAGTATTATTCAGTGAAGTGTTAAACGCAGTTTCAAAAAACATTCAAGGCGAAAGTCCTGTTCCGATCGCCGTCGCTATATTAGAATTCGAAAAAGATATTTTCGCTTATACGTCCGGCTCTGAGTGTGACTTTCATAAATTCCTGGACAACACTGCTCAGTATTGTAGTAAATCGATAGTCACACGATGGGGATATACCATATGTGACTATTGTTGCAAACATTTGAATGTCAAGGTGATTGAAGGTATTCATTACCCGGCATGTCAAAAAGAAGATGAGGCCAGCGGTACTGATGTTGACGAATTAGCGGCACGTATGGAATGGTTAACTGCTGGTAAGAAGAAAAAGAAGGATTTAAACGGCGTATCTGACAGTCATCGACTGAAAGTGTCCGCGCGTTCATACACGCAAGAACAACGTAGACGCGAGGAATCCAAGCCACTGGAAATCATTGACCATGGCAAAATTAGTGCAACTACTTCGTCGGAGACGGACACTGAGCGTTTGCCGCAGCGGCCGCTGCGGTTGCCTAAAGTCATGCCCGCCTCTCTTCAAGCATCCAGTAATACTAATGACTCCTCGTATGAGGAGAGTTTTCCATCAATTGGGAGAGGATGTAGAAAAAACATGACGCCGAAGGAATTGAGATCTTTAGGAAGAGGACGCAGCTTTTAAACATTGACTACTTCAACGGAGTAAACACAGGTATTATTTTATGAGAGTTTGTTTACTGATTATTTGTTTGTTAAAAATATACTGGGTGGTTCACCTAAATTTAGAGTCCTAAATACCTCCTTCATTTTTCATGAAAATGTTTATTATGCTAAATGGTATCAAAAGATGAATGATGGATTTTGTTTTAAGTTATTTTTTATTTGTAAATGTATATTTTTATAATTAAGTATCCAAAATATCGAATATTGTATTTAAAGAGATATCTGAAAATTCACGGAGTTTATGAATTTTTATTTAACATAAATTATGGATCGTTTATGGAAATATTTTACACATACTGTTTGTATAGTAGTACATTTTTTNAGAATTGGAGAAATTAAACCTCATTGAAAATCGTAGTCGAAGGGATACTCCTTCAAATCTGGCAAGGTCTGAAAATTCGTGGACTTTATAAATTTTTATGTAACATAAATTGTGGATGTATATTTTTTCTTTTGCATATTGCAATTAGTATTCATACGCATTCAAGTATATTAGTAACAGGAGTCACTTAAAGTGACTTGTGTTTCCCAAAATTTGAATTTTGAAATTAAATATAAAATTCATTTCCACCGATACCACTGACTTTTAGTGCAAACATATAAGTCTGATATTTTAAGCCTGAAAACTTGATCCCTAATAATTATGTCAGTCATATTAAAACAAAATTCAGGTAAATTATTGCAAAGCATTCACCGTTTAACGCCATTTGAATAAAATATACTTTTTCTATCATCACAAATGAGGGAAATATTTAGGTGGACCGTCCTACTTATAAATACATGTATTGTATCTATACGTACACATTTCTTATGAGTAGCTGGAACAAGTACAACAGACTCGAGTATTGTATATTTACCACAACACGACCGTTGCGACAACCAAGGAACACGCCTATCTCTCTTCAAATGTATGAGCACAATATTCAACCATCCACTGACAATAATTTTCCAGCGATTGGGAATGAATTCAGGAGGAGTAAGTTAAAAGCAACTTAAGAAGATAATGACGGAAATGAGATCTCTATAAAGGGGATGGATGTTTTAAGCAGTGAGAAGAGAAACAACGAGTATTATTTTATTGTTTGACCAATGTTGTTTTATATTAGGTAGTTATTGGTTTCTTCAAAGTATATAATGTATTTATACGTAACTCGTTTCCTATATGAATTATGTACTATTTTTTTTACTGCCAATTAGTCAGAACATCGTTTTCGTACTATTTTTATACTCACTATAAATATTATTCTAAGCTGTTGAATACTGAGTATTATTAGAGTATAATGTAGTATTATTATACTGTATTTCTGTTAGCCATCCTTTTCTCAATATAGTAACATAATATTCACTAGAATTTAAACAGAACGTCCACTAATATTCTTGTCTTTCTATCATTGTGCCATAGTTTTGAAGGAACAAATAATTGTTTTTAATTTAGGGAAGTTGCTTCTAACTTTTTTATCGAGTAACTTATAAACAATCTTTTTGTCAAAAATAGGTAATTTGACGTTTAGAATTGATTTAACATTTATTGGAGTTCTTATTTTCATTTAAGGCGATGGTTCGTTAAAATCAGTGCAATCACTTGATTTCGTGTAACTTATAAGCAGCTTATAAGCATTCATAAAGGTATTAATATTAAATATCAATATAATACTATTAATAAAATAATAATTAATAAGAATAAAAATCAATATAATAATACTAATCTATATAATACACTTATAATTGTTCGATATTGACAATTTGTTACTATAAAATTTAAACACAACATCAACTAATGTTCTTGTCGTCACACCATTTTCTCACAGTTCCAAAATGTTTTTAATTTACTAAAATTGCTTGTAACTCTTTTATTGAGTAATTTATAATGAGTACTCTAATCATCGATTCATACTTAGACAAATTTAATCGTTAATTGTTAATGCATCTGTTAAAAAATCTGCAATGACACTGGTGTACGTTTAGACAAATTTGCAGATTGAAAGTAGATTAAAGGCAGATCTTGCAGCGATCTTCATGGTTCACTTTACATTACATATAAACGACCACATGAGTTTTAGATTGGCCGCAGAATCTGTTGTCATTGAAAATCACAGGTTTTATAGGAGTCGTAGTGTGAATACTCTGTTAACAGTGTTCAATGAGGCCGGAGCTGTACGATCTTACATCTACTTTTTGGAATCGCATTTAACAGCATTCTAGAATTCGTTGCGTGAATCAAGGGTCGACGAACGAAATCATGATGTATCGAGTGCCGCTAGTGACTCGAAGCCCTTCATGGTAATGAGTTAACCGGCCGGGATGCATCAACATCCAGCCGGGTTTCGTGCCCGTCACGGAACAGTTGTACCGAATGAATCTGCACCCTCCGCCCTCGTAATCGACGCCCACTTTGTTCAACGCTATGTTAATGGTGTAAGTAGAACTATCGTGGTGTGGCTTCAACGACGGTTGCTCATCCGGTCGATATCTCACGACGAAGTTCATCAACGATCGTGGTGGCTAAGAATTTAAATGAAACGGTCAATCATTTTCATTATTAGTGATGTTTACACGTTTATGGGAATTTTAATTGATTTAAGGATGTATTGGCTGTACAGTCAATCCCAAAAGTTTATGCATTTTAGAAACGCATTTTTTAAAAAGAAA
>NW_017174652.1:27225-27677 GCF_001652005.2 Ceratina calcarata | reverse complement strand
AATTTAATTGTTCTAATTTCTCAAAAGGATTCAAATTATATGAACTATTCAAGGATTAAGTTCTTCAATTATAAAATCAATACGAATGTTTCCTACACCCACTGTATATCGAGAAATCACTGTAGTTTGTTCTCTTGGCGTTCTTCTTCCGCATTGGCAGTTTAAGTTTCGAAACGATTATCGTTCTTTTGTGCATTGCATACGTAAAGCTGTGGCCCCACTGAAACAACGTCGAGGTACAGTCTACCGCTATTCAAGATATTACCAATAAATTGCTATTTAGAGAAATATTTTGTCTACAATGAAGCAACATCGAGGAATCTTTTGTCGTTTTATGCTCCAAGACATTTCCAATAAACTACTACTTCAAGAAACATTTTGTTTATACTGAAGCAACATTTTTCGTTTGATGTCTCAAGTTACTTGGAGACACATTTTATCTACATTGGAGC
>NW_017174652.1:24228-24958 GCF_001652005.2 Ceratina calcarata | reverse complement strand
GCCTGTCACCATGTCTCCTTGCTAGAAATTTGGTGCAAAGGTGATTTATGAAATAAGGCGTGGAGTGCGATTAACTAATAACCGATGACCCGTGCCTTCGCAAAACTGTCTTTTCGTTCTTACGCTGGTATAGTAGCCTATAAAGACAAGCTCTTGCAAAGGGGCGACGTATTCATAAAGAAAGTTTATCCAAGACTCTTGGAGACCGACTTGTTTCATGTGAATGTCTCGCGTCGGCACGGCTTCGTATCCACCTTCGAGCCGCGGGTCCTACAAACAATGCATGCGTTAAATAAAAAAAGAAGATGTATGCCTTACGTCGTGGAAATATCCGAGGAACACGAGCTCTTGAAGCGGTCTAACGTACTCCTTTAAAAAGTACAGCCATTGAGGCTCCATTTTTACTTGAGTCATGTGAATATCACGGGTTGGCACGTTCTCATAGCCACCTGTTAATCTCGGATCCTGTCGGAGAATTGGTTAATTATTGTCTCGTAGAAAGAAGATTATTCATCCTTTCATCTTTTCTATACAGGGTGTCTCACAAAATACTGAACAGTCTTTCATTTCCTAAGTTAGCATTTGGCAACGTTTTTACTAGAAGGACTTACATATTTGAGAAATGCGATTTCATTTCTTTGATTGTTTCAATGATTGGAAGTTGATGAAGAAATTCAGAGATGTAAGAATGAAAAATGTAGAATTTCTTCAAAGTTTTCTATTCCAAATT
>NW_017174652.1:21520-22805 GCF_001652005.2 Ceratina calcarata | reverse complement strand
CCCTAAAGTTCTTCTCTAATATAGCCGAAATCGTCTCGAGTTGCTGGTTCGTCCGAGCGCAAAAGGCCTCGAGTGCAAAGGGTTAGTAGAGGGTTTCGTAGATAAAAGACCTAGTTTTTAAGTGGTTTGTCGAAAAATTGGAATCACTGCTCTTGGCGTGAGAAAATACGTTGAGTTTTTCCTACGCCACAGGCGTTGCCTGGGTGAATGCGAGAGCAGCGAACGCGTATTGTTTAGTAATAAATTTGTCAACGGACTCGGCTGCGTAGCGAGCGTTGGAATGCGGGGGAAGAAAAACAGTTTAGATTATTATATGACAAGCTTTGATTCGATGGCTCTCGAACTTATCCCAGTCGATTTATTGCTTCTTCCTCGAAAGAGAATAGCATCGGCTCGGGTTTCGAGGGCCAAGTCTAAATATGTGGCTGATGACAGCGTTGGCGCCTGAAGGCAGATAAGACTTGGAGGGTCTAGTTTGGGTCGCGGACTACGCGATGCCTTGGGCCTGAGTGTTTGAGAAAAGAGATTGGCGCGGACTTCGCTTGGGCGTAGGAATCCGGAAAAATGGCCTATTCCCATTGCGATTTCCGACGCCGGAATCCGGCTCAGAGCCGGCGAGCGAAATTTTGGCGCCGAGCCCCTAAAAAACGGGGAAGCAGTACCGTAGCGCAAACTGCGAGGTATATAGGGAATAGCGTGTAAGAAAAAATATTGCTGGGTGTCGTTCAGGGGGCCCTGCTGGGTCCGAGAGCGGCGAACCGAGAGTGGGAGAAAAATCCGGCAGCGGAAAAGCAAGAGTGAGGGAAAATCCGCCAGCCGAAAAGGAAAGAGTGGGGAAAAATCCGGCAGCGGAAAAGGAAAGAGTGGGGAAGAAATCCGACAGCGGAAAACTTCGAAAGCGATTGAAAAATTAATCGTCAATCGAAGTTAATACAATGGGGCGGGATTAACCATGGAACCATTTGCCGTTTTGAAGGAATGAAACCATTATATGGTGATTGGTAGAACGATGTAAACATTTATGCTAGCTCGGTTAACGCTTCGGAAACGGTTGCCGAATCGGAGACCGGTGAAATATAAACAGAGAACGTGCCGAGAGCGGCAGGTTTTACCTCTTTGTCCCACCACTAAAAATCGGTCTCCGATTTTTAGCTGCTGCAGGTATAGGTAAAAGACCTTCACCCGCGCGAGCGTTATTAAATGGTCGCCAGCAGAAGCATTCCTTCAAAACGGCAAATGGTTCCATGGTTAATCCCGCCCCATTGTATTAACTTCGATTGACGAT
>NW_017174652.1:20884-21248 GCF_001652005.2 Ceratina calcarata | reverse complement strand
GAAGGAAAAGTTGATGAATCTCTGAAATTCTGATTAGAAAATATCCTTTAAATTGAGTTTTCCTATACGTACATTGTTCGTTCCGTCGGACCATTTCCCGAACGATTCCATAACGTCTATGAGCTCTTTTGTAAACTTTTCATTGACTATAGGGAACCAGTACACGTCCGGGCAAGGCTGCAACGAGAATTCAGTCATTATAGCTTCGAAAATTGTTTATGAATTTCATCATACATTCTATTATTTAATATTATTGAGGTACATTGAAGCACTGGGTGGAGGATTACGATGGTTTAGAAAGAAGGGAATTCTGTATTAGGAAGATATTAGAACGGATAAGGGTGGTGCGGATGGTAGAGTGGCT
>NW_017174652.1:19679-20492 GCF_001652005.2 Ceratina calcarata | reverse complement strand
TAAGTAAAGTCTATACAGGATTGCAGGAACAACCACGAGAGGAGGATTGAGACCACGAATGGAGTAAACGAATGAATAAGTATAAGATTAGAAAAATGTGAACCAAGTCCTGTCTTCATGCCGATAAGACTAGAATAAATAAATAAAATTTATTTATTTAACATATTTAATATGTATTACTTAATATTATAATAAGGTATAATATTCTGACACCCCAATGGGAAATATATTATATATTAAACTAATAATAACAGATACACTTCAATTTTAGCTCAGAGACCTGAGAAGCGATATTAGAAGACAATCCGGAAGAGACGAAGGAAATGATAAAAAGCGTAATCAAACCTAACATAATCTTTCAGAAAGGGAGTGCAAAAAAACGAAAAAGATATGGAAATGTGGTGAAACGAGAATAGAGGAAGTATCAAACATATCTGGAATACACATTTCAAAAGGGCAGTAGCCAAGAAGGATACATAAAAGAGCTGACATTAAAAGTAATGGTAGCAATGAAACTAACATGGAGCATCAGTCAAAGGAGATTCAGAAACAACTTCAAAAGAAGACTTATGATTTTCAGTAAATTACTTAAAAGCATCTTAATTTACAGGACAGAAATCTGATAATAGGAAGAGAAAGGAAGGGAGGGAGAGAAGAAGAGACTAGAAAAGGTACACGAAAAGTATGTAAGGCGAATTCGGATTTAGATTTTATAATACTGGAAGAGACAAAACTATAGAAAATCCGACTAGACGCAAGAAAAAGATAACCTAAATACGAGTAAAAAACAATAATACATTCGGTAATATAAAT
>NW_017174652.1:11167-18689 GCF_001652005.2 Ceratina calcarata | reverse complement strand
TTATTAGCAATGTTTTTCCGATGTCTGATTTCTTTTTAAAAAATGCGTTTCTAAAGTGCATAAACTTTTGGGATTGACTGTATAGCCAATATATCCTTAAGTAAAGTCTATACAGGATTGCAGGAACAACCACGAGAGGAGGATTGAGACCACGAATGGAGTAAACGAATGAATAAGTATAAGATTAGAAAAATGTGAACCAAGTCCTGTCTTCATGCCGATAAGACTAGAATAAATAAATAAAATTTATTTATTTAACATATTTAATATGTATTACTTAATATTATAATAAGGTATAATATTCTGACACCCCAATGGGAAATATATTATATATTAAACTAATAATAACAGATACACTTCAATTTTAGCTCAGAGACCTGAGAAGCGATATTAGAAGACAATCCGGAAGAGACGAAGGAAATGATAAAAAGCGTAATCAAACCTAACATAATCTTTCAGAAAGGGAGTGCAAAAAAACGAAAAAGATATGGAAATGTGGTGAAACGAGAATAGAGGAAGTATCAAACATATCTGGAATACACATTTCAAAAGGGCAGTAGCCAAGAAGGATACATAAAAGAGCTGACATTAAAAGTAATGGTAGCAATGAAACTAACATGGAGCATCAGTCAAAGGAGATTCAGAAACAACTTCAAAAGAAGACTTATGATTTTCAGTAAATTACTTAAAAGCATCTTAATTTACAGGACAGAAATCTGATAATAGGAAGAGAAAGGAAGGGAGGGAGAGAAGAAGAGACTAGAAAAGGTACACGAAAAGTATGTAAGGCGAATTCGGATTTAGATTTTATAATACTGGAAGAGACAAAACTATAGAAAATCCGACTAGACGCAAGAAAAAGATAACCTAAATACGAGTAAAAAACAATAATACATTCGGTAATATAAATAATATTACGAGTACAAATAAGTGTCCGCTGTTTGAAATCAGATAACGCAACCAGTAAGTTATGGCGACTAGTGTCATATGTAAGACGTCATATCGTAAGGTTGCACATCTGTCGACAACATAACATTGAAATATTAACGTTTGTATATCAGCGTCGTATATTTTTTCGTGCGAAAATGTCGAGTTTTGAGCCGAAGAAACGTCATTTGCGGGAAGTTCTGATTTACTTCTTTAATTTGAAGAAATCTGCAGCTGAGGCGCATCGATTACTTGAAGAAGCATATAGTAAGTATGCATTAAGTGAGAGAAGTTGTCGTGAGTGATATTAAAAAGTTTAAGAACGGTGAATTTGATGTCGAAGACAAAGAACGTAGTGACAGGCTGAAAGTGTACGAAGGCGCGGAATTGGAAGCATTATTGAATGAAGATTCATGCCAAACGCAAGAAGAATTTGCACTTGCATTATCAGTGACTCAACAAGCGATCTCACGTCGTTTAAAATCATTAGGAATGGTTCAAAAAGAAGGAAATTGGGTTCCATATGAACTGACGCCGAGAAACATTGAACGCCGATTGTTCACATGTGAAATGCTGCTTTCCAGGCATGAACAGAAAGGTTTTTTGCACCGTGTGGTCGTTGGTGATGAGAAATGGATCCATTACGATAACCCAAAGAAGAAGAAATCATGGGGACCACCTGGCCATGCTTTAACATCGACAGCCAAACAGAATATTCATGAAAAAAAACTAATGTTGTGCATTTGGTGGGACCAACTGGGTGTCATGTATTATGAGTTGCTCAAACCAAATGAAATCATAACTGGGGCTCTCTACCGAACTCAATTGATGAGACTGAGCCGAGCACTCAAGGAAACACGCGACTATTATTACTCCAGACACGACAAAATTATTCTTATGCATGATAATGCTCGTCCTCATGTTGTGGCGCCGGTTAAAACCTACTTAGAAACACTTAATTGGGAAGTTTTACTCCATCCACCGTATTCACCAGATATCGTTCCTTCTGATTATCACTTATTTCGATCGATGGCGCATGACCTGGCTGAGCAGCATTTCACATCATATGAAGATACCAAAAATTGGGTCGATTCATCGCTAGCGTCAAAAGATGAAGCGTTCTTCCGACGCGGAATGCTGCCAGAAAGATGGGAAAAAGTAGTGGCCAGCGATGGACAATAAGGTAAAGGAGGTAGTACCTGGACACTTTTGAACATAAATTTTTTATAATGTTTTTTTACTACGAAATTTAAGCATAGTACATGAAAACTTATCATCTTAGCAGATAGCTGGGATCTCATAGTCATATTTAAGAAAAAAAAACCTTCTTTTGTAATATATGTATTAAAATAATCGCATTAAAAAAAAATTGCTGTCAACCGCAGTAGTAGGACACATTTAATCTGAACGAGTGGTGTAGTAGGACAAGTATGGAATCAGAACTGGGACAATATTATTATGACGCCTCTAAGCGAATTGAGAAACAGTTGGATTAAGAGAAAGGGTTGAAAAGTTATGAAAATACACTAAATCATTTATTGTGAAAAATATATCATACGTTTGAATGCCTTTTATACCAGATCCGAATTTATCCAGGTATTGCAGCGCGATTAATTAGTGAGGGGCTAAACCTGGACAGCCACTGCCGTCTAGTCCCACTTCTACGTATTAAGTTTCAAATTGGATTGTAAACTTGGACAGTAAATTATTACATACATATCTATTATCTCCAAGTACTGGTTCCAAAATTCGTTTTGTCCCAGTACTACTTCCTTTACCTTACTTTGAATAAAACATAAGCTACCGTTCTTTCGCAATAAATGCCCAATTTAAGATAAAAAACGGTGGAATCTTATTTGTACTTCCAACAGAAGAATGGCAGAAGTCGCTCAAAGCCAAAAGGCATGGAATAAGTAAATAAAAACAATTAAATCTTGCATATTTTTTAACTTGAGGTGAAATTTTATCGATGACACTTACCTGAATGGGAGTTTTATTGGGATTAAAATTCTCCGAGTAGTTTTCGTGTATGTACTTCTTCTCCCAGTCCAGCTTGTTATCAATTATCTGATACAAATCCGGATGGGTCACGGTGACGTCGTAGCTGTCCGGGTTGACGAGGTGCCCGAAGTCTAGCCTGTTGCTCACGTACATGAAAATAGCTCGTTCCCTGTTCGTGTAAGCGAACGCCATGTCCGTGTCCAGGTCGTCCTCGACGTAGGACGGCCGCGTTTTCGGATTTCCAAGTAACGTCGCGTTGATCAAGTAACAGCTGCTGATGAACGGCACGTTCCACAGTCCCCTGAAACATCCCAGAAGCCAATTCATTTATTCTCGCGAATCGCTTTTCAAACGATTCGTCGCACGTTCGTACGACGGTATACACGTGGGTAACCGATCGGCCTGCAATTCTCAGAGCCAGATCTGAAGGCCAACTGAGACGCAGAATGATAATGGCAGAAAGGGTAGCCCCGGCGGCACAACTTGTTTGTTAGACTCGCGAGACAATATTTTGTAAGGCAATCACTGTGAGGGCGTGATTGGTCGTGGAACATAGTGGCAATGGGTTGTGCATAATTATCCAATTGAGATTCATAACTGTGTCGCAAGTGTGACGGCATGCCCATCGAGCATAGTCGTATTTTAGGCAGTAGGGACAGCCGAAGCCGAAAGATTCGGCTTGTCTATTTGGCGCAACGCTACCGTCCCCGAGACCTGATTCAGAATCCGAGTGAACCAAAACTATCCAGTCGACCGATTATCCTATAGAAGTGCATCAAAAATTGGCCTAGTGTCCGCGATTTGCCAAGCGCGAGTCACGTCTAGCCTACGTGAAGTGGGTTATCCGTTCGCCGTCGTCTAACAACAGTTTACACCCGGGCACGCGACTCCTGAATCGTGTCGAGCAAATGAAGACATGTCGACTAGCGTGTCTGTTCTTTTTCACCGTTTTGCTAGTGGCCGCAGACGCGGCGAGAGGTGGCGGGAGAGGAGGAGGCAGCAGACGCGGCACCGGAAGAGTTTACAAGTCCCGGATGCCAATCCTGATCCCTAATCGGAATCCTGCCAGCGCCAATTATTACGAGAACAAAGACGTGAGTGCAATATAGGTGAGCGGAACGCGAACCAAATACGCTATTGAGTCCCCTCAAATGTTTCCAGGGAGCGAAAATTGTAAAAGCGTCCCACTTTGAGTTTGACTATATGCTGGGAAGAAAGATCACTTTCGTCTGCATGGCCACCGGGTTCCCGCGACCCGAGATCACCTGGCTGAAAGATGGCATCGAGATGTATCATCATAAATTCTTCCAGGTATTCTTCGGTTAGAGAATTTCCTTTAAAGAAGTTCAAGAGACTGAACGGTCGAGGGTTCGTAGGTGCACGAATGGCCGGTGGGTAACGACACGTTGAAGTCGAAAATGGAGATCGACCCTGCAACGCAAAAAGACGCCGGTTATTACGAGTGCCAGGCGGACAATCAATACTCGGTGGATCGCCGTGGCTTTCGAACGGATTATGTCATGATCTCTTATTAATTCCGTAAATTCGATTAGCCTGCAACTTATCTGGTTCAAGTGTACAGATTTACAATCGAATTTGAAGCCTTACAAACAGACATTACTATTTCGAAGGTGTAATTGGAATATTGGCCCATTTTATAAATGAAAATCATACATTTAATTCATTTAATTATTTAGCGAACTTTAAGTTGTTCGAAGAGAATACGCTATGGTCTAATAGAACTATATTTGTTGTTTCAATGGTTTACGTTCTAACTTTCCAGATTTGAAGAGGTATCACTTGAAACGGTTTTCTACATTTTTGAGGATTTAATTCCTCAGATTCTATTGAATGGAAATTGATGAAAAAATTCAGAGTTGTACTACTATACGAGTAGTACAAGTGAGAATTTTCCTAAATCAATCGATCTATTATTTATATTAAATAAAAATTTATAAAGTTTGCAAATTTCAAAGAATTATCAGACTCAAAGAGGTATCTCTTCCGACATTTTTGGAGATTTAATTTTTCTGATTATATTGAATGGAAATTGATGAAAAAATTCAGAGTTGTACTACTATTCTAGTAGAACAAATGAGAATTTTTTTAATTCTTTTTACTTTCGTGGCGTGGAGCAAAATATAATATCAACATCAAAACCTAGCACCTACACGATAAGAGTGTCTTTTAAGTCCTAACAATTTCATATTTACCAGAAGAATACTGTACATAAGAAATGATTTACGAGTTTCATTTCTCTTTAAAGTACACTATATCGGTTGTTCAGAAGGAACGCAATTTCCGTAAGAACATCGACGCAGAAAGATGCATTTAAAAACTCGTGGCTCCCCCAACTCTTGTTCATTAAGTCGCAATTGATTCTGATAAGGGTGCCGCGTCTGTGAACCATGGAGCGATTGCAACTACCGCGTCACGAATCGTTCAAATAAATTTGCAATTATCCCGTGTCAAACAGAATCGCTGACGGTTCTAAGAACGACGTGTTCAATTCCATTAACTTCGCCTCCTACCCTCGTCCCAACCTTGGGACTCTAATGATAATGCGGGCCATTCGGAATTCGTATGACCGAGTTGGAATAGGTGTCAAAGGAGTAACCAGCGCACGTACCGCGTAATATGCGTAGTTCAACTATAACTGCCTATATATTTGTAATGGATAGGAGAGAGAACGCTAGGGGAGTAACGACGAGTAGTTGGCTGGTTAGTTACAACGGAGTTCCGTGCGATTGTCGTACGTCGCCCGTTACTCAGTCAACCGCACTATTCATCCACGCAGAATTACTGAAAAGTCTGATCGCAATTCAGTTATGCCGCGGCCCACGGTGATGCTGTTTCTGTTGCTCGTTCTGATGCTCACCGGTCAGCAGACACTCGGTCGGAGGGGGCGAAACAGAGGTAAAACCAAATCGCGAGTTCAAATAGGACTGCCGATCACTGGAAAATATCGCGACCCGGAGAGCGATCAGTATTACAACAATCATAACGTACGTAGAACACGAAAACTAAAAGTCCGGCCTTGATTCGGTTTTCATTTACCTATATTCTCAGGGAGCGAAAATAATTCTCGCATCGCACTTCGACTTGGAGTACGTCCTGGGACACAAGATCGCTTTCCTCTGCATCGCGCGTGGAAACCCACGGCCGCATATCACATGGTACAAGGACGGCTCGGAGATCTATACGCATCTTTACATGCACGTCAGTGAAAATGATTTAATTACCTAAATACTTGAATCAGATTATTTTCCTAATCGAACTGAACCGTTTAATGTCTGTTTATCATGCGAAGACGCACGAATGGCAAATCGGGGACGACAGGGTGAAATCCAAGCTGGAGATTGACCCCGCGACGCAAATGGACGCCGGCGTTTACGAGTGCATGGCCGACAATATGTACAGCATCGATAGAAGATCGTTCAAGACTGACTTCTCCATCGCTTTCGATTAAGTTTCTAGTTTTTAGACCACTAACGAGAATAACTATAAGTAGTCCGATCGAATCGTAGCACGTTCAAGATTTCTACCTCTAGGATGTCGTTTAACGTTTTTTCCAATATCCAATCAGCTTTTGATTTTGATTATGTTCTCGGCAGATACTCAATTTTAACTGCATAAAATCCGCAATCAATTGAATATGCCAATTATTAATAATCGTTAATTTATTAGAATGATTTTGATATATAAACTTTCCTATAAGGTCACTTAAACGATTTCCTATAAACATGCAAAATCTAGCGATTAGTATTTTAAACGAGATGTACCCGTAACTGAAATAAATGCAATTATATGTATAGTTATATTGAACAATGTTTTACCTGCGCTCGTTTTTCACGATGTCCATGTAATCGAAGCTTCGCGCGTAGAACCCGTCGTCCATTATTGCGCCCCAGAAATTGCTCCACATTCTGTACGGTCTGACTAATAACGGAGCCACGATTCCTCGTTGCTGTTCCACCAGAAGCTTCAGAGTATGCACGTTGTCTAAATGGGAAATGGAATCGATGGACAAATATCCGGAGCACTCCTTCAATAAGCAGTAGGTCCTATGGGACAGAGTAGTTTTTATTATTAAAATTGAGAAAAAAGTGATTTGAAATATTTTTGAAAAAACTGGCTTAGTAGATATTATTTTAACTCTGTGAGTTACGAACTTTTACAGAAACATACATGAGATACAAACGCTATATGTAGGATGAATGGAACCATTTTTGGGGTCGTTGATTACGAATCTGATATTAGCATTAAAAGAGTCAAACTAGCAGATCCATTATGGTGAAACGAAAATGTTTAAATTTTGTATATCTGGACACGATTTATAAAATTAGGAATTTTGGGATTGTTGGTTACGAAACTGATATCAGAACTTAAAAATTCGGCAGAGCGAATTTAATTTTTTAATCAAATTTATAATGCAATAGACTTTGTGGTTACTAATTACGAATCTAATATCAGCATTTCAAAATCCAAATAGCAAAATGGCAATTATTTACTTTAATTTATTTTGATAAAATTTATAGTATAGGAATTTTTAGAGTTGCTATTGCGAATTTGATAAAAAAATTAATGATTTAAA
>NW_017174652.1:8247-9516 GCF_001652005.2 Ceratina calcarata | reverse complement strand
CGCTAGAACTCAAAGGGTTAAATGACGCAACTGTTGTGTCACTCATTTCGAATACATTAATTGCGAAAATCTAGTCTAGTAATTACACGAAAGCTTTAATACATACATTGCCAAGTTTCTCGCGTCGACTTCGCTTATACCATCGCTCGCTGAGATCTGCTTGCTGCTATTATACTTCATGCCGACTGTTTCTAAGAATTCGTCAACCGTCTTTTGATGATGCTCCACGTTGTTATGAATAAATAAATGTAGCCTGGATTTTGGATATGCTTGATCATATATCTTGGTCAAGAATTCGTTCAAGAATGGAGTCGGTCGTTCGATGAAGACAGCGATTAATATAATCGGATAGGCTTCCGGTAGCGTTTTATCCAATTCGATCGTTCCTTCCCAGCAAGTTATACAACCCTCTTCTGGGCTCCACGCGTTGGCCAAGTAATTACCCAAAGAATTCAACGCCAACTTGCTGTGACCGTTTCCGTGAAGTATCAATGGTTCAGTTTTATAAACAGTATTCACCAGAGAAGCCTTTCCACTCTCGAATTTCAGTTCCACGTCGGCCACGGCGCCGTATAGATTCTGGAATATATCCGACTTGTGATCCAATTTGATCTTATGACGGTCCCTCATTGTTTCGTCGAGGTACAACAAAGTGTAAAACAGTTGATCGTCCTCCTTGTCTTTTATAGGAGTGTGCGTTAATAACGCGTAGATGTCTGACGCGTAGCCAATGAACCCGCCGGAATTCAGGTAACGCTTGGCACCATTCGCTGGAGGATATTTGGAAGCCAAAGATTTATCCGGCCAACAGGATCCCTCCGCGGCGAACAGAACTCTCGCGTTCATGCTCTTGAACTTCTGGATGATCTCGGGCAACCCGGCCAGGTATATCACGTCGTAGCTAAAACATAGATTTAGGAATAGAAATCCTGCTATTGCAAATTCTTTATTATTCAATTATAAGCAATAAAAACCTGTCTGTAAACAACACGATTCTCTGATCGTCATCCTTGTAAGGCTCCAAAGCCTTTTTCAAGAGGTTCACTTTGTATCCTCCACCCACGTAAAGCTTGACGTTGCCACCCAGCCAAGGTTTCCCCATACCGAGGACGTTCAAGTTATCCCGGAATCCGTATACGTTGACTGATCTGAGGTACCTTCTGTACCCATCGGTCTCATTTGTGGCAACCGTGAACACGAGTACATCTGTAAGTCGAAATGAAATTGTATAAATTATACAGAAAGAACTATGGTACAAATCAATACGAA
>NW_017174652.1:5025-5949 GCF_001652005.2 Ceratina calcarata | reverse complement strand
AAAACAAAGTTGACCTTCAAACTAATTGTCCTAATTGTCTCCCATTAGTTCATATAATTAAGCTTCTACCGTATAATTTTCAAGTACGAATGAAATTGAAGATGGTAGATATGTAATTTGTACTTTTGTAAAATGTATTGTAATATTGTAAAAAAAATTTATAGTAAAAAAACTACAATTTTGTCGTTAAAATATTTGAAAGTTCCAGATGGCGGGATATGTACGTAAAATGTTTAGAGTATAGGATTAGAAAAGGAAATTTCAATATGCTTCCATCTTGTCTGGTATAACAGAGTCTGCTAACATAAACAGAATACCAGACTACTGGAGGAGTTCGTCTATTCTTGGCGCAAATGGTATCAACATAAACTCCCATGGCCGTTCCTCTTTCGACGTGACATCATGTTACGAATGTAACTCAAACGAGCAGTTCATGCTAAAAGTCACGTCATCTCCCGACAGAAATGCTGTATGCATAAACCTATTCGTCCGTGTCCAATGGTAAAAGTACATACTCGAACAGTCGTTACGAAATCTGACTCCTACACGCATATCGAAGTGATATTCCATTCAATTTACGCATAAATCGTCTGCACTAGGTTGCTCCGTTTTTCATTTTATAATCAAGAAACGTCTACATATCCTGTGTCGTCTCACTAATTATTAATATGACTCCTACATACCTATCTTAATTAAGATTTATTCTCATTTAACACTAGATTGCCCAAGGAAGTCATTTTGACTGCTTTTTAATTTCAATTAGAAAAACAATTATGTATATAATGACACAATTTCTTAGAATTTTGTGACTTTTTGTACAACATATAAATGCGTTTATTAATAATTGTAGTTACCTTCCCTCTCCTCCATTTCCGGTATATATATATGTGTTATACCTATATTGCCCAAAAGCAGTCAGTCTTT
>NW_017174652.1:2726-3107 GCF_001652005.2 Ceratina calcarata | reverse complement strand
TTGTGTGTTGTTATGATGTCTACCTTCTTTTTTCTCTCTGATTTCGCTCCCAGAAATATGGTCACCCTGTGTATGATGGTATTAAATTATTTGTTAGTATTAGATATAGTAGGCCTTGTTAGATTTATTACCATGAGAGTGTGATAAATGAAGAATGAATGACTATGGTTTAAAGATTAGTGATAAGAAAATTTTGTACGCGAGCCCTTTTTGAGGGCTCATAAATGAAGCACTATTTTTGTAGTAATAAGTAGTGTTTACATAATGTGGAAAACTCGAAACAATTGAGCCTTGTCAATCTTAGTTTTGTTAGAAGAGCAAAGTCGAATATTAATTTCTATTCAATGTATATGATGTGCTTATTGTTTTTAAATAAAATTT
>NW_017174652.1:763-1466 GCF_001652005.2 Ceratina calcarata | reverse complement strand
CTTCCATACCATGTCACCCTTCGTACATTTCTAGTAACTTATAACTAAATATTAACTCATATAACTATATAACATGAATAGAAATAAACATTATAAGAGTACAACTTAAACAGATTAGATACAGAGTAAACAAAACATAATCTTCCTTTGGTGTAAATCATAGTGTGCATATTAGGTTTGATATTTTATGTATCCTTGGATATTACATGCATTTTTCTATTTCTTACAGACACAATTTTCCTATAAATTCACAAAATCCCCAGTCTACTGATTACGTATAAATAAATAGAATACAGTTTGATTCAGTATGAAACATCATTTGTAACTATTCACTAGTCATTGATTTTATTATACATAAAATCTGAGAGAACTGAGTTTGTCAAAATACAAGAATAACTTCATTTAATGAACCTTTACCTCTTAAAAATGATACTATATACTTCAGTTTTGATATTTCATATATCTTTGGTTAATACATACATTTATTATATTTCTTATATACATTTTTTATATTTCTTGTATATACAATTTTTCTACAAATGCATAAAATCCACAGTGTACTGAGTACAATTGAATACATAGAAATTACATCCAGGCTAATAAGAAATATTTCAAATTATTCATTAGTCATTAATTTAACATTGCTCAGTATGAAACATCTAAAATTATTCAATGGTCATTAATTTGATAGATATTTGATTAT
>NW_017174652.1:0-435 GCF_001652005.2 Ceratina calcarata | reverse complement strand
AGGTTCACTTTGTATCCTCCACCCACGTAAAGCTTGACGTTGCCACCCAGCCAAGGTTTCCCCATACCGAGGACGTTCAAGTTATCCCGGAATCCGTATACGTTGACTGATCTGAGGTACCTTCTGTACCCATCGGTCTCATTTGTGGCAACCGTGAACACGAGTACATCTGTAAGTCGAAATGAAATTGTATAAATTATACAGAAAGAACTATGGTACAAATCAATACGAATTGTCGATTAGTCAAATTGATTAATTTAATTTCTGCGATTCTAGGCGGTGGAAATTGATGAAAAAATTCAGAGATGTACTACTATACGAGCAGTATATGTGAGAATTTTTTCAAACTTTTTCATCCACGATATATAATAAATACAAATTCGTAATATTTGTATATGTCGAAGAATTTTCAAATTAAAGGGAACCCATGATATA
>NW_017174651.1:0-202 GCF_001652005.2 Ceratina calcarata | reverse complement strand
TGGAAGGCTCGGAGTGTTGTAAGTACTCCGAACTATGTCCTCGACAGTTCACGCTAGTGCACTTCAACAATTCGCAGGGAGCTCAGTGACGAACACGTAGTGCCTCTCTGGATGCTGCTTTAAATTCCATGTGGAAAACCTCGGTGAGCCTACAACTGCGACCGGGGTCCCGGGCCGATACCGGTATGCCGTAACACAGGAG
>NW_017174650.1:0-202 GCF_001652005.2 Ceratina calcarata | reverse complement strand
TACTACAACAAAAATTTCCTCAAAGATGGATCGTGCGAGATTCAGATATTCTATGCGCGCTCGCCAGATATTACACCGTTAGATTTTTTTCTTTAGGGCACAGAGAAATCACAAGTTTACGACGAAATTCCCACGATACCGGAAAACATGATGGAACGTATTAAAATTGCCTGTGCTAATGATCAGCAGGGAAATAATAAAA
>NW_017174649.1:0-202 GCF_001652005.2 Ceratina calcarata | reverse complement strand
GCAATATTGAATTTAAAAGAAAATGCGAAAACTGTAGAGATTAGACTTACTCATTTATCCGCAAATGCACCTGCTCACGATGGGACACGGTATATGGGTCAGCCGGTCGCAGGTAGATGGTCGGCCACAGCTGATGTCAATAGGTCTTCAATGACCTGCACCTGTTGTTGTCATCCGCGGTCACTGTCACTTTCCCCACTGG
>NW_017174648.1:0-202 GCF_001652005.2 Ceratina calcarata | reverse complement strand
AGAAGGGTGGACGGGTATTAATGCGACTGCGGTTGCAGTGATGCAACATTTGCATTTTGAATTATAAATGAAGGAAATGACGATCTCATAACTAGAGAAACATGATAATATGTAGAGTTATTTCTATCAATAATATTATAATAATGAAATGTGTTCGATACTATTTTTCTTTACCATCGAGAAACGAAACTCGTTTGAACTG
>NW_017174646.1:0-202 GCF_001652005.2 Ceratina calcarata | reverse complement strand
CCCAGAACTCCCTTTACGCCCGAAAATGAGGAGGAGCTGATAAACACGCCGTTTGCGATAAACACGCCGTTCCAAACCGTCGTTCCGGATCTGCTTAAAAAACCTACAGCGTTTATAAACTGTAGGTAAACGCCGATCAGAGACGAATACCGTGAATCGGGAACGCGTTGTGGAGTTGGTCGTAAATCAACTCCGGTTTAAT
>NW_017174645.1:0-202 GCF_001652005.2 Ceratina calcarata | reverse complement strand
GAGCGTCGATTCTTCGTATTCGTCGCGAATTTCCAAGAATTACTTAATCCGCTTGCCTCCGTGCAGAATTCGTCTGCGAAACGGATTTAGAACTGTAAGCTGAAAAGAGTGTTCCCTAACCCGAAATTGTAATAATTCGGTGTATGCATGCTATTTTCAGGATAGCTTTTCTCTCGGACCATTAGCACGCAATTTTACGGCG
>NW_017174644.1:0-202 GCF_001652005.2 Ceratina calcarata | reverse complement strand
TGCTTTGGGCAATATAGGTATATACTAAGTTTCAGTCTTTCTAGTGTTAATGTAAACGAAGACCCTTTCTAATTCTACTTACTTCCATGGATCGTTTAAACTCGATTAAAAAGAAGCTGTGTACATAAAAAATCACAATGACCAATACAGGGCGTCCCAGAGTATTTCTGAGCAACAATTTCCTTTGTTAAAATGCAAAATG
>NW_017174643.1:0-202 GCF_001652005.2 Ceratina calcarata | reverse complement strand
GCCAACCGTTCCTTCCTCATAGAAGACCTTCACATTGCCTGCACAAACTCAACCCATCACATTTACCCATAGTTGTTTTTAACTTAATTCTTGAACCCTCCATTTCCTCAAAAACACATTTTTTGACCCAAGGATTCGTGATGGTTTACCAACCGACCGCGTAAGGGTAGAAAATTCCCAAGTACCGTTATTTCAAGGCGTT
>NW_017174642.1:0-202 GCF_001652005.2 Ceratina calcarata | reverse complement strand
AGTTCATGATATTTACTTATTTAACTGTTTATGTGTGTACATGCTTATTTATCTACTTTCTCTGTTATTTATTTAATATGTTATTTATACGATATGTTATTTAATGTTATTTATTAGATATGTTATTTATTTGACATGTTCTATATGATGTCTACTTCAGTCTTTACTTACCTACTTATTTGTCGACTTATTTTTTTATATA
>NW_017174641.1:0-1089 GCF_001652005.2 Ceratina calcarata | reverse complement strand
ACATTTATTAATTGGAGTTAAGTCAACGTTTTTAATTTAATTGTAGATTTTGTAGTTTCAATGAAACATGTAGAATGAATATGTAATTCCTGTGAGACTATTCTAGTTTTAGGACAGCATTTGAATCGTCGTTTCTCTGTTATTTTACCCTTCGAATATTTATACCTACGATCGAGACTAATAAGCACTCGCCTTCATTGTGTCTCAAAATACCAAGAGACTTGTTATTATTCACTGCGGACGAAATAATTCCATTCTCGTGATCTTGCGAACATCTCCTTTCGCGTTAATTTCCTCTGTCCTCAGTTTCGCTTAAAACGATTTAAGTGATCAAGATTAAACGTCTTAAAGAAGTAATGAAACGATTATTATATGTGACACTGATAGCTAACAATGGACATTGTTTAACGATAATGACTCCGATCGCGTGGCTCCAGACACGCAGGTGTCCACACACTCTTCAGCGTATGCATAGCCGCACTTACGCGAAAACCGAGGAAACACGTAGGCCGCGGCAGTTTACGAGCAAACAGGTGTGTCGGGACCGCGAGGGTTTCGCATTTTTTCGCCGGAGATATGTACGGCCAGCCGCCTTATTTTTTTCACGTTGCCATTGAATTTCCCGTGCCTTGAATCCGATAAGAAATACCTGGACACCAGGCTTTGCAACGCGTTTGCTAAATCTTCATAATTTATTTGTTTACGGCGGTCGCATCCCCGTTTCTCCTGGAAGTTATGTCGATTCCCGTGAATTTAGGAGCGAGTTATCGCGGACGCGGCTTTGCCAATGACAACCGAATTGAAAATTATTGTATTACCTCTGGCAACGACGTTCTGTTACGAATATTTCCTGCCGTACTTCGCATTCGAAAAATCTCAGCACTCTTTTAACAGATTGTATGGATTCTTTACATGTTTCTATAAACGCATCCATAATCTAAATAGTTATTTTTAAACAACGTTTATTGTGAAATTCTGTTACGTATAATGATTTGAAGCAACAGTCTTGGTACTAAGTCCAATAACGTTAAATTGATTTAATTACTGATTTATTTAAGGATGTATTGGCTATACAGTCAATCCCAAAAC
>NW_017174640.1:0-202 GCF_001652005.2 Ceratina calcarata | reverse complement strand
TCGTACCTGTTACAGTATAGAACCTGCGTTTTTTCGCTATTTAACCCTTTTATTGTCGGGCGAAAAAGAGGTGCCTATGCGAGAATAACCGGCCGAATTTCACAGTATTACTAGGGTTTGGGAAAATGTTCATAAAAACCAAACGAAAAACAATATTTACATGATTCAAAAGGCAGTGTACTGAGGATGAAATAGAGAACAA
>NW_017174639.1:0-202 GCF_001652005.2 Ceratina calcarata | reverse complement strand
CGACTAGTTTTGAAAGAGGTAAAAGAAAAGGAAACCTCTATAAACAAAGACACAGCGTCAGAATCAGTTGATTTTGAAATTAAGAAATCTGGTAATGATAAACCAGATGAGATAAATGATTTGAAATCTGATAATGATAAATCAGAAGGGTTAAAGAAATTTGGTAATGATAAACCAAATAGTTTAAATGATTTGAAATCTG
>NW_017174638.1:0-202 GCF_001652005.2 Ceratina calcarata | reverse complement strand
GATCATTCCGTTAGGAGATTTCCGTGATCGAGGAGTTCGTCACGAGGGTTTTCGTTTCGAGGTATCCGCGGTTCTAAGTGTTCCGCGTATTGACTGTGTCCGCGACAGACGATTGCACCTCAATCATTCCTCTTTCGGTTTTTATAACACGGAGTTCCGCGCATCGGTTCTTCCAGTGCAAAGAAGTGCGGCGCGATTAATT
>NW_017174637.1:0-202 GCF_001652005.2 Ceratina calcarata | reverse complement strand
ATTGTATAGTAAATATCCCAATTTCTATTCACGTTACAATATTTAATCACTGCTTCTCTTTTTATAATTTTATATGCAATCTTAAGGTTGAATCCTCATATAAAAACAATGACAAAGTATTGAAATTTTTTAATAAAACACTACAAAATTTTAAAAAAGTTATTACGTCTTGAATTCTTATATCGAATGACAGAATTTAGAT
>NW_017174636.1:0-202 GCF_001652005.2 Ceratina calcarata | reverse complement strand
GATATAGGGCTAAAAATTGGACTGAATGTTCATTTTTTATAAGCTATCAAATGACCCAAACGGTGCTTCATTCGGCTCCAGAGCACTTTCGATACCTTTACTCAGTTGGATCCTTTCTCTGGAAATGCATTCAATCCAACGTCCATTCAGTTTTATTATTCAATTAGAAAAGTATTCGCCCCGGATTATTGTTCCATTGAAA
>NW_017174635.1:0-202 GCF_001652005.2 Ceratina calcarata | reverse complement strand
GAATTACAACGTGCTTGCCATCTAGTGCGCCAATACAATTGGGGAAGTTCCACTTTGTCCAAAAATCCTCCGCGGTTGTAGTCTACGTGTCGTTCGTGGGCTCCGAAATCATCTCGTGCAATAGCGTCCGTACGATTACTGCACACATCTCGTTAACAATTTTATTAACTGTAGTGTGCCCCAATCGATAGCTAAAGGAGAT
>NW_017174634.1:0-202 GCF_001652005.2 Ceratina calcarata | reverse complement strand
CTTTCCGGATCCTACATGCCACCGGAATCTCCTGGTGGTGAACGGGATATGTCCCAGCACTGGCACTGCCCCATTGATGGCCACAGGAAATATTAACGGATTCTGTATCCGGGGCTCCGGATTTGGTGATACCTCCGGAGTAGATTCCGCGGCCGGTAGTACCCGCTTCGGGATCCGATAGCTCCTCAGGCTATCTCCGGGT
>NW_017174633.1:0-202 GCF_001652005.2 Ceratina calcarata | reverse complement strand
TTTTGTGTGTTTATGACCCTATTTTATTCTATTTATTTGACACTATTTTATTTTATTTCTACACCGCTTTACTTTATTTCGACATCGCTTTATTTTATTTCTTTACACTATTTTATTTTATTTCTTTACACTATTTTATTTTAGTTCTACACTGCTTTATTTTATTTCTTTACACTATTTTAGTTTATTTTTTTTACACTAT
>NW_017174632.1:0-202 GCF_001652005.2 Ceratina calcarata | reverse complement strand
CCAGCGTCGAAATGGCCAACTTTTGACAAAAAATTTCGTTTTTCTTCAATAACTCTTAAACCGTTGGTTATATGGGAAAATTGCATAGAACCTTTCTTGTAGAGGACGACGAGATCTACAATTCCTGTATAATTTTTCCCCCCTAGTTTTAATAGTTTACGAGTTATTGACGAAAAACGAAAAAACAGTTTTTCGCAAATTA
>NW_017174631.1:0-202 GCF_001652005.2 Ceratina calcarata | reverse complement strand
GGTCTTCGCTCACGTAGTCTGAAGGTATTGCCAAAGCTGGCAACGGGCAATGGCGCCATGGGGGTTCTGGAATGCGCTGGCGTAGGGTTTCCCGTATACTCGGCACTAACGCTGTCTGGCGCATAAAACCGCCAACGCGCTGGTCTCGCTGCCAAAGTCGATACAGCCAAAGGTAAAAGCGAGCTGCGGGATATCTGGCTGG
>NW_017174630.1:0-1090 GCF_001652005.2 Ceratina calcarata | reverse complement strand
ATTTAATCTTAAATACCATTTAGTTTATATTTTGAATGTTTTAATATTCCTATAAATTATATACATTTCGTTACATTTTTCTATAATATTCAATCTCTATAAAACTGTCCCCTTGCATCAAACTGAAGCAGGATCGACTCATACGGATTACACGCTCTAGTACTTTAAGCGGAAGTCGTGAAATGTGATACTAAGCCGTCGATCAGTCCCTCGAGATGTCCATGATGCTGCATCAGTTTATGGTCGTCGAGGGGTTGTCGCCGACAGGATGTGGAAAAGAGCCGTCTGTCGCCATTGGGAAGACAACAAGTGTTCTCGACCACCCCATCAACCGAATGTCACCCCCTTTATACTAAATCGTCGCGTGGCACCCTCCCCTTGTTGCACACTCTACTATTCCCCTTTCGTTATCGGAATCATCTCATGAAAACATACGCAGCTGATGTTAATTCAATCAGCGAATCATCGAAGCTTGGTTTTCTGACACCGAATCGATTATCTCATAATTTCTGTTAACTGATTGAAATGATTGTTAAATCAGATATCTATAACGCGCAATTCCTCGTTACTCAACCATTCGTCAACCCTTCAACGGAACGCATTTGAAAGATTAACCCGTTCGCGGTGTCTTGCATAAGCGGGCGGATATATTTCTCACTACAGACGGCCGCCTCGCGTTAGCGGTTCGTTTAAGCGTTTCGTCTTACATTTTGGCGTCGGCGGTGTTTGAGGCCTCGCGGTCAAAACGAGAAGAACGAACGAAAGGGAAGCACGGCGAACGAGGAGGGGTTCAGGAAACAAGAGAGCCAGATGCTGGAGAAAAAGAAGCGGCGGACTGGTCGCGTAAGCGCTCCCGTTCTCGGATTACGAGCTGTCCTAAGCTGTCGCACGTGGATCCTGCCCAGTTGCACGGCACGGACACGGGGCGCGTGCAGGATCACGCGCGGACGCCAAATTCGTCGGAGCTGCAATACCAACCCTTTCGTTCATTGGCGTCGACATCCCCGCTGCATCAATTTTGAGAATCGATCTCCCAACTGTCTGACACTGACAAGTCTGACTTATTACAAATATTTGCTACAAGGGAGTG
>NW_017174629.1:0-202 GCF_001652005.2 Ceratina calcarata | reverse complement strand
GCACGCCATGTTTCGTATGCGGACATTTCATGTGGAATTCGTCGTGTCACATTTGAGGTAGAACATAAAGTAGGTAAGGGTGCGGGAATCGCGGAGCCACCTGATAGGTGTCGTAGTGGTGCCGACCGCTCGCTCTAAGAAACGCGGCTTAATCCTAAGGGCGGGTTCTCAAATGAACAAGACGAATTATCTCTACTATATT
>NW_017174628.1:0-202 GCF_001652005.2 Ceratina calcarata | reverse complement strand
TTTTTTTTAGTAATAATGCCTCGAAGGATTCCTGACGAAGTTAAAGAAGATGCAGCCAGAATGCTGGAGAGAGGAGGCATGACGCAACGAGAGATCGCTGCGCAGCTAGGGATCAGCCAATCCACGGTATCCAGAATTAACCAAGACAGAGACTACTGGTTGAGTTCAAGCAGCGGTTCTTCGGTCAGTTCCGTTAAAAATG
>NW_017174627.1:0-202 GCF_001652005.2 Ceratina calcarata | reverse complement strand
CCGCACGTGCTTAAGCACGGGCGCATACGGTGCGAAACTTCGGCGGCAGCGTGCCCTCCGGGCGAGCCCGTTGGAACATTGACTCTCGACTGCGATACACTAAAGCCGGTATTTACGCATCGTACACGCGTTCAACGAATTACACACGATGCCACGTTGTACCGTGAACGGATCATCATTGAAAAGTGCCAGCGGCGTGTTG
>NW_017174626.1:0-202 GCF_001652005.2 Ceratina calcarata | reverse complement strand
GCATGCTGAAAATTATACTTCATAAGTTATCTGATCAAATAATATTTTGGGTCATGACAAAAGTTCATCCCCGCCTATTCTTAGAAGTGCTCGCCCTACGCGAGCCTTAAGCCGTTTTTATAATTTGCTTCGCGAGCAACTGATGAACAATTCTAAGAAATCCACCTCTCCGGATATATTGTCAAATTTTATTCTCACCGGT
>NW_017174625.1:0-202 GCF_001652005.2 Ceratina calcarata | reverse complement strand
GCAAACACGTGCGCCGTTTCTCTGCTTCCTATAATACTGTGTCGTATTGTTTTAGTTGAAGATGAACGCGACTCGAGCATCTCGATGTACGAGCCAGAGATTGTATAACAGAGAAGAGAAAATACAAGATGAAAATAAATATGGTCTCAACGAGATATCGTTATAAAATATGTAAAGTGTATAATGGTTATATGGGGTCGTT
>NW_017174624.1:0-202 GCF_001652005.2 Ceratina calcarata | reverse complement strand
ATGTCCGATGGAGGATTTTCAGTAGAAGGCCAAGAAAATATACAAGAAATTCTTTCTAAACAATTGTACCTCTGCCAATGCTTAGTAGCACTGATGATCGTAAGGGAGAAAGGACATTTCGTCACGAAATTGTTCGATGTTTTTACGCCGTTCAGTGCGGGTTTAGTTTATTTAATGTACCGCTGCTTCGAGGAGGTTTGCA
>NW_017174623.1:0-202 GCF_001652005.2 Ceratina calcarata | reverse complement strand
TCAAACAGTCTGCCATTTATTTGAGCACAAGGCAAGATTGCGCAATCCATGAAAATCTTGTTGACAGATGGTTTTCTCCAGTACAAGCATAAAGCGTACTTATGTTAGTTAGTGTTGGTAGCACTGCAGATCGCTGCACGTTCCGGCTTGACTATCAGTTCGCTCGCGCCGTAGCATGGCCATGTGACGATTGGCATTAAGG
>NW_017174621.1:0-202 GCF_001652005.2 Ceratina calcarata | reverse complement strand
TCCCGTGCCCGTGTTTCCACGTTTGTTGCATGGGATCTGACTTTCTTCTTCTCGGGTTTCGAGGAATTCGGTTTATTGTACATATCCTTTGCCGCAAGGATAGCACTCACCTTATTTTCAAGAAAGCACATCATTTCGTTAACTTTCGAACTTTCGTGCATCATCGAAAGTCTGTTCCCATTCCGCCAGTAGCTCTTCATCG
>NW_017174620.1:0-202 GCF_001652005.2 Ceratina calcarata | reverse complement strand
AAATGCCGAATTATTACAAATTCGGGTTAGGGAACTCCCTGTGCAGCTTACAGTTGATTTATAATCCGTATCGCAGACGACGTCTGCACGGCGATTATCGGATTGAAGTAAATTCTCAGAAATTTATCTGAATTCGAAGTATCAACGCTCTTCGTTCGACACACCGGTAAGGAATAATAAGGAACCGCGGTACGCGTATGAT
>NW_017174619.1:0-1091 GCF_001652005.2 Ceratina calcarata | reverse complement strand
GCTGCACCCCCCTGGGCCACGGGCGAAGGGGTGGTGAATGCCCGTGCCCTGCGTGCGTCGTCCCTCGCCTCGGTCGAGGCGGGCTGGCTCTCCCTGGTGACGTCCGCAAAGGTGGACGTCGGCGTCACCATCCTGGTCCGTTGGGGCGGGGCAGGTTGGGGAGGCTTGCTGGTGGTCGGCAGGTGTTCTACTATCCTCCCCATTGACGCTGCCCCGCCACTTGCAGGAAGGGCATCCTTGCCCGCCGCGTCATTATGGCCGCAGGTGGACGCGCTCTGTTTGGGGGACGGGGCTTTGCTGCGCCGTTTGAAGAGGGGGGCCACCGGCGGCGTCGTCCTCTTCTGGGAGGCAGCAGCCACGGGTGCAGGGGGCGTCCGCACGACCTTTATCTTTTTATCTAATCGCACATTCTGTATAATTTTTGGTTTGGAGGCGCGCGTCATGGCGCCTCCACTGGTGGCAGGCGCATCAACGCTCAGGCGAGCGTTGCCCGGGGAANGCTTCTTCACCTTCCGGATCGCATACGCGCTTCGGTCAGTGAAGGAGCACTCCCCGCACGCCCACTCCTTGTTTATAATGTTCGGGTGGTGAAGCTTGACATGCTTCACCAAATCCTCGTGCCTCCGATACATGCACGATCCCTTTAGCATGACTGAGTTTGGCCGGAAACATAGGGGGCACGGCCAATCCGAACCCGCCGGGTAAAATAGTTTTAAAGTGTTTTCACTTATTGCGGCTGACTGTCTTTCAGCCGCGGGCCCCTCGGGGCAGGTCACTCCACTGGCCATGTTTTCTATTGAATGTATTTAATCAAATAAATAAATAAAAATAAATAATAAATTAAAATATATAAAAACGAAGGCCAGTAGTTAAATAAGTAAAATGAAAAGAAGAAGGCACTAGAGTGTATGAAGAGATAAAAAAGCAATTAAAATGTCAAGAGTTAAAATAGAATAAAATAAATAAAATAAAGGAATGACTAGAGTTTCTCGTATTACAGTTTAGGAAATACGTAAGTATTTGGCTTGATCAAAGTGTCGAGTTACGCGCGTGTGTGCGGCTCCGCGAGTGTTCCCGATCTCTTCCGATGT
>NW_017174618.1:0-202 GCF_001652005.2 Ceratina calcarata | reverse complement strand
TGGCTATTAATCAGTTATCTGCAACCCAGTTCGGGATGTACTGACATAAATTCTTATGGTTTAATAAATGATAGTTCATGTTTACAGGTTCGAATTTACTGTTTAATAGAATAACTAAATATTGTAATGTATTAAATGATTGTTCCTATTAAGGATGCATTGGCTATACAGTCAATCCCAAAAGTTTATGTACCTTAGAAAA
>NW_017174617.1:0-202 GCF_001652005.2 Ceratina calcarata | reverse complement strand
ATCGATTCAATTGAATATTCAATTTGTTTCTCTTTTTTTTCTATTTTTTCCTGTTTTTCATACAAAAATGGAAAGATACATTTTTTAATAGTGTCGGTCATTAAATAGTTACAATTGTCAAAAAGCTTTCGAATGTGTGTGTGTATATATATATTTATATATATATGTATGTATGTGTAAATGCTCGAAAAGTGAAAACTAG
>NW_017174616.1:0-202 GCF_001652005.2 Ceratina calcarata | reverse complement strand
ATTAACTGTAAATGGACACACGTGACTTTCATTGTACGATTATTATTTATTTAAAAGTTCGCAATTTAAGGAGTAAATGGAAACTCAAATTAAGCATTGTTGTTGCTGTTGTTGTCGTCGTTGTCGCTGTCGTTGACGTTGTCGTTGTAGTTGGTGTCGTCGTCGATGTCGTTATCGTTGTCGTCGTCATCGTCGTCGACGT
>NW_017174615.1:0-202 GCF_001652005.2 Ceratina calcarata | reverse complement strand
CGTAAAAAATAGTACAAATAGCAATGGCCTGCCACGTTTTTTCTAATCTGGCGTTCCAACAGTTAGGGATTTTCTAAATTTCAAAATTGCAAACGAACATTCAGTCATTTTTTGCAAACAGCCATTGAGATTTAATTTTGTTTCGTTAATGAAAGAATTGTTTGAATGTATATCACACTATTATAAATATATCAGATTTGGG
>NW_017174614.1:0-202 GCF_001652005.2 Ceratina calcarata | reverse complement strand
GAATGGATGAGGATATGATAGATTGTTGATAAGTCGGGCGTTCGGATCCGAGTCGACGCTCCCGATTCGTAGATCGCGCCAACCGAGCGCTCTGATTGGTCAGGGCTTTTTGTTAATAACTCTTCAACCACGCCTCGGACAACTTTCTCGCTAAGGAAAATGTTGTTTAAAATTACGTCAGGAATCTCCCATTTCAATATTT
>NW_017174613.1:0-202 GCF_001652005.2 Ceratina calcarata | reverse complement strand
AGAAAAAGAAGAAGAAGAAGAAGAAGAAGAAGAAGAATATATGTACTCCTATCAGGAATATTTATATCTAACAAAGGCGATGTGCGTGTATATACAATAACATAAATTCCTATCGGGACCATCTGGTGTACGCGTCGACAATACAACGACATATATTCCTGTTTAGGGATACATACATACATACATACATACATATATATAT
>NW_017174612.1:0-202 GCF_001652005.2 Ceratina calcarata | reverse complement strand
TGGAAATCATCTCTGCTCCTGCAGACTCGTCTTATTTTGCGAGTTGTATTGGAGGTTGGGAACTGGCGACCGGGGTGTTGAAAGTGCCCTCGACTTGCGCGGAGAACTGAGGTGGGAGGGAGCATACCGGATCTCTGGTGTTCAGGACTCGCTGTCCCAGGATGATTCAGCGGCAGCGGTCGCGGTCGAGGCCGGGTTGCTT
>NW_017174611.1:0-202 GCF_001652005.2 Ceratina calcarata | reverse complement strand
ACAAGGCTTATTTGCCAGACTTTCAATAAAAACTTCTAATTTTGGAAAATTTGCGTTTAAACTTATGTTGACATATAAAATTAGATTATTTTTATTCATAATTCTTTTATTAAGAGCCCGACATCGCTAACATTACATTCATTCTTTGCAATCGAATCACAAGTGTGTCAGAATCTTGATACATTTTAAGTTAGTTCTTTTT
>NW_017174610.1:0-202 GCF_001652005.2 Ceratina calcarata | reverse complement strand
AGATAATAAATATTAACGTGCTTAATAAATAAAACCCGATATTAACACTTTTACTATGTCAATTTTAATAAAACGCTTTTTAAATTGAAAGTAACAAGCATAATATCTTTCATGAATATGCAAACAGATTTTCGCATGCGTTTATTTTCCAAACAAGCTGTCTACGATGCAATATTAAAAGAATTCTACTCATGCATACATT
>NW_017174609.1:0-202 GCF_001652005.2 Ceratina calcarata | reverse complement strand
GGTCAACGGAATTCTGTGCGCGACAAGACGGAATTTCTCTACGTCTGAATATCGCGTAATATAGAATGTAAAACTCGTCAGCGGAAATACTTCCGCTGCACGAATATTCCCTAATCGAGCAATCTAGGCTTGACCGCCGTAAAATTACGTGCTAATGGTCCGAGAGACAAGCTATCCTGAAAATAGCATGCATACACCGAAT
>NW_017174608.1:0-1090 GCF_001652005.2 Ceratina calcarata | reverse complement strand
TATATTGTTTAATTATACGTTTAATGAACGGGCTATTTAAATCATTGAGATAGAATATAAAATAGATTAGGTTTAACTGGATAAGGAGGGACTCGGTTATAGTCGGTGAAATATTTGAAAAGGAAGGAAACGTGGACAGTCGATATAGTAGCTTGAATTGGTACGAGCTTGAAAGAGTAGGGTTGCGCTGTGACAGGAGATGGTTGGGTAGTTTTCTATGTAGATTGTGCTCGTGTTCTTACCTATATTGGATAAAACTTTGGTTGTGGAGTAATACTGGCTGAGGTAGTACAAGGGGTTGCTGTATTAGAATATTGAAAAATATAAGAAAAAGGTTTTAGAAATAATTAATCTGGACTTGTTGTTTTTAAGAGAGTGAGAGGTAAAGGAAGATCTTGAGATCAGATCTATAGGGGAGGCTGTAGGAATCTAGCTGTTATTCGCGGCTTTATTCAATTTGAAATAAAGTCATCTTTTGTACGCTCTTTTCATTAATAGGAGTTTATACTGTAAAAAGGATAGAGGAAGGAAGGGGGAATATAGGAGTTGTATAGGTCAATTGATTGTAGCAGGGTTGCTATTGGTTTTATTTGAATTGAACCGGTTGCTGTCTGCTTAACTGAGAGAGATTTTGAAAAATTTGGATATCCTTCTTGTCTTTCTTGAACTTCTGGTTCCTGTTTGACTGGTGGTTTCGCTTGATTTCCTTTGTGAGAATGTCCGGATATCTGAAATTTGTACAGATTAATTTACATAGGTCAAGAGCAGCGGTAGGCGCATTGTCAAGTTTAATGGTGAAAGATGGAATCGATATAGCGCTGATTCAGGAGCCGTGGACGGTAAATGATAAGATAAAGGGTATGGGAATGACAGGAAACGTTTTGTATAACTGTAATGATGGAAGGCCGAGAACATGTATAGTACATACTGGTAGAATTAAACCGGTGTTATTGCCGCAATTCAGTGACAGGGATATCACTACGGTCCTAATGGAAAAGAATAATGAACGTTCGCGCCTTTCAAAATTAATTATTGTATCTGTATACATGCCGTATGAAAGGAGGGAACCGGTATCAGAGAAATTGGATTT
>NW_017174607.1:0-202 GCF_001652005.2 Ceratina calcarata | reverse complement strand
GTCTAAGCGTTAATAGCTCAGAAAGACATAAACCCGATTTTTATGAAACTTTTTAAATTTATGTACATGTATAACTTAGTTATATAGATCTACAAACACAACGTTCGCTTTTTTTCGCGATACTTTCATCTACAAGGTTTTCACATAATTCATTTTTTTAGAAAATTTCATAAGGAATAATAAAGATCTTGTTAGGATTTAA
>NW_017174606.1:0-202 GCF_001652005.2 Ceratina calcarata | reverse complement strand
TGTCTGTTTCCTTGCGAAGAATTTTGTATCATATTGGGAAATATTACTAATACAAGGTAGATATGACTGTTTAAAGTAGTTGTTACCCTATTATATTAGACAACGTAATTACTTCAATGTGACTGACGACATCTTAAAAATAAGATTGTCAATCGTTTTGCGCACATATTCTTTGACAACAAGATTAAAATCTCAAACAATT
>NW_017174605.1:0-202 GCF_001652005.2 Ceratina calcarata | reverse complement strand
TCTATGTTACCGTGGTCGCGATTCACCCATGCTTCTAGAAGCGGAGCTACGATTTAATTTAGCGACAGTGAGTACCCCACGGTTGTGTTCAAGCGCTCTTCCCATTGAGCAATCATAATCGCATGTCTTTCATTTTTTATGGAACTGAGAGCAGAAGCCGGGGTTCGCGGGTTCGATTTTAGACGCTCAATTATAGAGAATA
>NW_017174604.1:0-202 GCF_001652005.2 Ceratina calcarata | reverse complement strand
GTCGGAAGACAGGGAGTCAGAAAATAAGGCGTTCGATAGGAGCTAGCAAAAGATGGTGACAAATATCCATCGGCCATGAAAGAGCTGGTGAAAAACCGAGAAGAATTGCTAGCCTTCTACGATTTTCCGGAGGGGTACATTGGGCGTCAATCAGAACGACGAATCTGATCGAGTCAGCCTTTGCCACAGTGCAGCTTCGCAG
>NW_017174603.1:0-202 GCF_001652005.2 Ceratina calcarata | reverse complement strand
TTTTTTTTATTTTGTACCACGATATACGCACGAATTTGTTTTTTCGGTCCGATTAAAATACTGCTACCTCGTATGAAATAGTTTTAATGCTCGAATTTATGGCGTAGGTATAACGTTGTATTAAAAGATTGCGAGAAATTCCTATGGTTTAAGCAATTTTCAAAGAACTCTTTCCTGCACACTTAATTCAATTATTCTTCTT
>NW_017174602.1:0-202 GCF_001652005.2 Ceratina calcarata | reverse complement strand
TAGTTACTCTACTAATTCCGTATTTTATATTCTAAAGATACGAACGCGAATTTATGAAAAACACTAAGTAGAAAATTTAAAAAGTGCAGTAAAAAGTGAAATGTGCCTTGTTAAGTGTAAAGAAAATTTAGATACGATTTTATGAACTAATATTATAAATTTTTCATTTCGCATAAACATCCGTAATCTGTTGGTTAAGAAT
>NW_017174601.1:0-202 GCF_001652005.2 Ceratina calcarata | reverse complement strand
GAGGATTTACTTATAGTCCCTCTCGAGGTACCTTCGGCTGAGATGCATATAAGTCTTACTGGAACAAATCGTGGCTCTTATTCGCTTCACCCCGAACTTCTGCGTGGCCGCTATTTCCTGTGATCGAGGTTCCTCCTAGCTTGGAAATTGTACGTCTTGCCGAACCGGCGATTCACTACGTCTTAATTCGCGAGTCGAACTA
>NW_017174600.1:0-1091 GCF_001652005.2 Ceratina calcarata | reverse complement strand
TACATTACTAAACAATTGCTCGCGTTGCACTTCTCTGGGAAGGCACCTCTCAGCGAACGAATAAACGCGGGACTAGCTGGGAAAGGTGATTTGTCAGTCGTTGCTGGCATTTCAGCCGGAGATGGAGGAACCCGGTAGAAAACCGCAGACTCCCTGGCACGAGACAACGATCTTTCGCAGTCCCAACGTCAACTTCTTGCGGCGATGGAACAGGAAACGGGTAAAAGGCTACGTGATCCAGCCGCCCGATACGTTTTAATGTAACGGAAGGAAAAGGAGCCAGATCGCAATGGAATTTATCGAGTGTATCTTGTAAATTGAAATCGACTTCCAGGCAAATGATACCGACCGTAAAAGCTAAACGAATCATTGATCCGAGAATGTCAAATATTTTCTTCTGCCTGAAACTGAAGGACCACAGGTCCCGTCGCACTTTATTTTCTATACAGAGTCGGTGACATCGAAGAAACTAATAGACACGGAACGTTGAGACTCCGACGAAGGCACGCACGAACGGGTAAACCTGGACCTCGAAACAATGACGTTCCTTCGCTTCTGGCACTTGCCCGGGAAAAGGAAACGACCGGACTCAAAGGAACAATGTTTAATCCGACGCTTCAGCCATCGTTCAGTCGTTTGACGAAGTCTAATTTTTATTTCGGGTCGAGTGACGCCGGAGCCGCTCCCGTTTCTATTGTTCGCCACCGCCCCTTTCCTCGAGGAACTTACTCTCAGTGCGCTCGGAACCGGATTTTTCACGCGAGAAACGTATTTGCGGCTAACCTCGTCAACGCAGCTCTGGAATCTCGGACCGAGACTAGCTCGCGGCATTAAATTAAACCTGCTTTTTGGGACACTCGATTCAACGTAACCCCTTCCTCTTTTACGGAAATCCTGCCCGAAGCTGATCACCGAGATTAACTTTTTTTTTATGTTTAACACGTTGAATGCCACGGAGGTCACTGGTGACCGGCACTCAACTTACAAGGGGACTATACGGGTCTGGGATCACGGATTTTGTTGAAACTTGGTACACTTGTAGTAGTTCACTAGGACAGCATATACACCTTCAATGTTGCCGCCAACACCCA
>NW_017174599.1:0-202 GCF_001652005.2 Ceratina calcarata | reverse complement strand
AGAAGCGGCGAGCATGGTTTCCGATATTGTAAACACCGATCCCTTGCCCGCAGATCCATTTTCGAAGGTCAAGGCCCGCCTGTTGAGGAAAATTTAAGGAAGTTGATAAAAGGGCAGGTCCACATAAATTGTAAACCCTCTGAGGTATTGAGGCAACTCAGAGAGTTAAACGTCGCGAGTAAATGTGATGACAGCGTGCTTC
>NW_017174598.1:0-202 GCF_001652005.2 Ceratina calcarata | reverse complement strand
GCGTTCTCATTCGTCACTGTTTTTTCTTAACAATTCAAAATGATACCTACGAATCCCATATTTTACGCTCCAACAATATTTACTGCACACTCTACATATTGCTATATTGTCTTTGAATAACATTTATTCACATACCTATTTACTTCTCTTAAATATTCCTGTGCACTTCTCTCTGGAGAATTGATTATTTCGTCATTTATCA
>NW_017174597.1:0-202 GCF_001652005.2 Ceratina calcarata | reverse complement strand
TGTTGCTGAATTAACATTTTTTTCATCCTTGAATTAAGAATGAAGATAAATCATAGTTGAAGCTCTGGTAAAAGTTTTCACCAAATGTCGGTTATTATAGTCACTGGATTAGGCTTAAACCAATCCTTCAGATTTTATATCTTGGACAGATTCCAATAGAAAGAGAATGCTGATCATTCGTGACTTATTATAGGATTTATTA
>NW_017174596.1:0-202 GCF_001652005.2 Ceratina calcarata | reverse complement strand
GCACGTCGCGCGGCCGCCGACTATAGTCGGTGTCCGTAGCGAAAGGGTTAATAATGGAGTACCTCAGGGGTCAGTATTAAGTGTTACTCTTTTCTTACTAGCTATAAATGACATTGCAAGTAATATAGAGGCGCCAGTAAAATATACAATTTTTGCCGATGACTTTACTTTTTTTATCTCTGGAAAGAATATTAAAACATCT
>NW_017174595.1:0-202 GCF_001652005.2 Ceratina calcarata | reverse complement strand
GGATAATACACAGGTATTTGCAGTAATGCCCGGATACACAGTATGCGAAATTTCTATGAGGACATCATAATTTTTTAACTAAAATATAAGAATTTATATAATATAATGGAAAGACTGCTAGAAAATGAGTAAATAATTGTAGAAAATAGAAAATTGAAATACAGGTGGAAAATAAATTATTTTACTTTGATGACTAAAATGT
>NW_017174594.1:0-202 GCF_001652005.2 Ceratina calcarata | reverse complement strand
AGGGGAAGCGATCCGTGCGGGAAAAATTATGAGATCCCTGTGGACATCCTTTTCGCTAAGGAAAATATTGTTTAAAATTACGTCAGGAACCTCCCATTTGAATATCTTACATTAGTTTAGGGATACTTTGTATTTACCAGTACTTTGTATAAACCAGTGGTAAAACCAATGGGATCGATGAGATTGTAAAGATAGTCAATGC
>NW_017174593.1:0-202 GCF_001652005.2 Ceratina calcarata | reverse complement strand
GTGAATATGAATTAGGGCTTGTGGATTTCGAAACATTTCACACGATACCAAGATCGTATATAACAAGACAGACGGATCATTAATCACTGCAACCAGCACACTTTTCAACATAGCGAGACATAAAAATTATTCAGTAAACAATCTTGTGTTAAGGAGAAAAAAGAACCTGAGCTTGCAGAACGTGCGATTTCTACAATCATTA
>NW_017174592.1:0-202 GCF_001652005.2 Ceratina calcarata | reverse complement strand
TAGACTGGCCAGTGGAAATAGTCTCTTACGATAGAACAATTAAAAATGACGAGACCAAAATGAATTGAAAATAAAAATTTTATCAATGTGTAAAATTAAATATAGAGAAATATTTATATTATATTATCTGCAGATCTTTTTTTATAAATGCATAAAATGCTCAATCGTGATAAGTGAGACACTCATCCTCAGTGCTTTACTT
>NW_017174591.1:0-202 GCF_001652005.2 Ceratina calcarata | reverse complement strand
TCTCTCCGGTGCATTTTTATATAAAATCGTAATAAAAGAATAAAATAAATACAACAAAAAGTGTTTTTAATATTTTTCAATATTATTATTCATGATTCCACGATAACGTATAATGTAATAAGTAGATTGCGAATTTTTATGCAATTATAGAAAATATACTGTGTATAATCGTCAAAGATACAAAAAGCAATTAACGTAAGTA
>NW_017174590.1:0-202 GCF_001652005.2 Ceratina calcarata | reverse complement strand
GCGGCTGATTCATGATGTGTATCACCTTTAATGGTAGGCCCAGCTCCTAATAGACTAGGATCGTTATCGGGATCCTGATGTTCGGTTTTATCGGATTACAGAAAGGGTTAAGCGCTTTCTGATTGGCTCCCCGTGGAAGCCGTACCGCAGTAGCAGTCTGGTCTACGCCAATGCGCTAGACCGCGCCAACCGATGCAGCGCA
>NW_017174589.1:0-1091 GCF_001652005.2 Ceratina calcarata | reverse complement strand
TGAAGGGGTACCCCTTGGAAAAATGTCGAAAAAATGAAAAATTTTTTTTTTCTCAAAATGCTTCAAATGAGAGTTATAGATTTTGACGTACTCTACAAGAAATGTTCTATGCATTTTTCTTCCTTCTAACTTCGATATTTGACGCATTCAACTTCATTACCTAATAACATTTTTTAGTTAATTATCAGAGCAGCGAACGAATAGAATAACAG
The DNA here is from genome assembly GCF_001652005.2 of Ceratina calcarata. Classification (NCBI taxonomy): domain Eukaryota; kingdom Metazoa; phylum Arthropoda; class Insecta; order Hymenoptera; family Apidae; genus Ceratina; species Ceratina calcarata. The sequence continues at coordinate 879 of NW_017174589.1, read as the reverse complement.
AAAGTGAAAATGGTCAATCGGGTTTTCTTTTACGTCGCACGAGTCATCGTTGCATCACCTTATTTTTTCACAAGCGAGCACATTTATCGTATTCTGAAACGCACTTAATATATCAAACTTGTCTGACCCAGATTTCACGACTGACGCAGAGGTAAGCTAACTTTTTACTTATATATTCATGCGGGCTCGGTCAGTCGAGCCGATAGAAATTCGAATTTTCTCGAGTGTCCATTTACCGGTGCGCACGATACAATCGGACATTCTCAGAGAACGTGCGCGATTGCTCATTGTGACACTTATTTATTCGGCCACGTTATCATCTGCCATTAGCCTCGTTCCGATCGTCAAAGAAATAGCGTAATTTCATTCCAATTCACGTGTAACGAGTTCGTTTAATCAGCAACCTCGATAACAGAATCATTATAATCTTTTTTTGGATTCCAGTCGAAATTGACAAATGGTTTAATAAATCAGGAAAGCCAATTCATTAGTTCAGTGTTTGATTGATCATTAGTGGATTTTACGATTAATTTATTGGAATTATCCATTCTCAAGTTGAATACTTAATATTCGCTCGTTGGATCAAATGATAGGAGCAGTTTCAAAAAAGGTGTAAATCAGATTGACGTTCTCAGAAGGGCGATTATCGGAGCTGAAAGACGGATCTCCGGACGTGCTTCATTAGCCACGATCAAAGAAGGAGCATACCTGCAGTCCGGCGATGCTGAGTCAGACGTAAAATTAGTCGCTAACGAAGAACAGTCTGTAGAACTATCAAATTTTAACTACCAGCCATCAAGATCGATCGAACAGTCCCAACCTTCTACCCCTACAAATCTTAAACAATTTTCGATCAGGATTTCATAGTTATTAAAAAAA
>NW_017174588.1:0-202 GCF_001652005.2 Ceratina calcarata | reverse complement strand
CACCTTCCCTTCACTCCTCTCCCCCCGCTTGCTTTCTCCTGTCCCTAACCTCACTTCACTTCTTTCCAGCCATTTTTCTTTCCACTTCCTGCACTTTCCTGCTCCCCTATATTCTCTCCCTTATCCTCACCCCTTTCCTACCACACTACACACACACACACACACACACACCTGATTCCTCTTTTCCTTACTTGCATAGGTT
>NW_017174587.1:0-202 GCF_001652005.2 Ceratina calcarata | reverse complement strand
AGCTAAATCAATTTCTTTCTCTGCACTAGTTTTTTAAATTAACGTTTTATAATCGAAATCGAAAGAATTAAATTCTGAAGTTTTAATAAAAATTAGATTAAAATAATAAAATTAATTATAACCACAGTAAGAATCCTTGAAATTGCAACTCTGAAGAGAAAATGTTTAATTTGAAATATTCATTTCTACTTGAAATATACAT
>NW_017174586.1:0-202 GCF_001652005.2 Ceratina calcarata | reverse complement strand
TGCATACATACAGGGTGTCCCAGAAAATTGTCAAAGCCGAAGGGAGGTGATTCTGTAGGTATTCCTGAGCAACAATTTCCTTTGGCAAAATGCACAATGAGTCATGGTTTTTGACCAACGCGCTAAGCCATAGCAAGGGTCACGACGCGAACCGACACTCTATTGTCTAAGCGTGGTCTACGCGCGCTCTCATTGGTCACTG
>NW_017174585.1:0-202 GCF_001652005.2 Ceratina calcarata | reverse complement strand
GCCATCTCAAACTTGCACATTTCTTTATCGTTTTATGAAAGGGTTAATTTTTTTGAGGATCAGAAGTACTTAAAAAGAGTATCGATTTTTTTAAGGGAAGTAAAGTAATATGGGGACTAGGCAGCTCATATAATATTGATTATAGGAACCAGCCATCTCAAACTTGCACATTTCTTTACCGTTTTATGAAAGGGTTAATTTT
>NW_017174584.1:0-202 GCF_001652005.2 Ceratina calcarata | reverse complement strand
TAATTACGATTAGCCTACGAATTTTATGCAATCATAAAAGAGCTAAATATAAATATAAAGATACGAAGACGTGAATTGATATCAAGATACTTTTTCAAATTGATCCGATAAGCGTTTTATCTTTCGTAAAAATCACAAAAATAATTGTATACGTGTACATGTTCGTGTTTTACATTTACTCTGACGAACGAGTTTCAGCCCG
>NW_017174583.1:0-202 GCF_001652005.2 Ceratina calcarata | reverse complement strand
GCGGTTTGGAACGATATGCTCGTCGCAAACTCGCTCGCGTTCTTCAACGGATTTCCAGGACTTGCGGATCGAAATCCAGCGTTGCAATAATTTTCCAGCTGGAAAGCAACGTTCGGGCAGCATTGAGCCTGCAGCCGATCATTTCTCTAAAAGAAAGGGACCGGTTTCGAGCGCAGCGATTTGTCGCTTCGGAAACGAATTA
>NW_017174582.1:0-202 GCF_001652005.2 Ceratina calcarata | reverse complement strand
TGTCTTCCTCGATCCTTCTCAGGCACCCCGGAATTTGTTTTAGAAAAATTTAATCTATGCCTAGCAGGTTCCGAACGTTTCCTAACATTCGACGATTTACAGGAAAAGCTTTTTTATAGGCTGTACAGTAAAAAAGGTTCCCCTTACTGGGAACCTCACGAATCCATAAGCGATAATTATCATTCGTTAGCCACGATTTAAC
>NW_017174581.1:0-202 GCF_001652005.2 Ceratina calcarata | reverse complement strand
ATCACAAGAATCAACTGGTTACGCTCCGTTCGAATTGACCTTCGATCATAAAGCGAATCTTCCATCAACCATGGCAAGTATGTCACTACTATCTCAGGATGAAGTATTCAAATATTGGAAACAGAGACACAACGCATATATTAACAAAGTACGAAGTAACCTATACTTGAGTTCCCGAGTGACTAGGAGTTGCCATGGTTCG
>NW_017174580.1:0-202 GCF_001652005.2 Ceratina calcarata | reverse complement strand
ACTAGACATGCGGTTAAGAATCTCGTCAGAAAGCCCTACGTCAGAATGAAGACGTTTTCCAAACTTATTGTTTAAAAAAGAAACAATCCTACAAAATAAACCTGCTTTGGGAAGCAATTTATTATCTAATTGATGATGAAGAAGTTGATACTTTTGTCCTAAAATACCGTGTATAGCTTCAACTACCCAACGAACTTTTGTC
>NW_017174579.1:0-1091 GCF_001652005.2 Ceratina calcarata | reverse complement strand
ATTCGGCGAACGAAACTTTCCAAGTCGAGGCTGGTCAATTCTGAGACCGAAGGAACCGTAGATTCGTCCTGGGTATATGCCTTCAACATTTCCCTTCACTCGCACGATTTTTAGAAAAATCAAGTCACCAGCGAAAATACGAAACTGCGATGGTTCTTTTGGCGAACATCCCCGCGTCATAAATTCGTGACTAAGTCCCATGACTTGGATCTTAGCTACGAAAACGTATGCGTCCTAACAATAGCGCTGTTCCTACTCTATATTTAGTCAGTTTTTCAAACGGTTCGACGTAGCGGTACACGTGCCCGCGAGTCGAGGCTCTCCCGAGTCGCCACCGACGTCCGACCAAGAACGAATCTACACATCGAGGAGTGATTTGTAGAACAGGTTTTTAAATAATCCACGAGGTTTCGTTAAAAATTTATTTATTGATCATTTTGAATACAATCACAGTTAAAATAGATGTAATTAATTAGATTAATACAATAATGAAAAGTAACGATCGCGAAACTCATAATAATTAAGTTATCTTGAAGACTGAATTGTCTTATTATTTACACTCGCGTTTTCGGTGGCGCCAGCCAAATTTTTCATTGTTGCAAAATTCCGCAAGACAGAAATTCGCTCTTGACAATCCGCTAATTCTGTGCATCAATACCTGCGATACATATTTTCAACAATGATTCATTGTTGAGATTTAGCTTGCTACACATTTATCCTATAGGCCAGAATTCAATGTTTGTGAAGAAACAAAATTTAGTGATTTATCTGAAACCCTGTTTTCCTAGAACATCTCGTGAATGCATTATCGCATTAAGTGTTCACGAACTCAGGTATTACCTGATAACAGTGAATTTAGAGTTTCTACCCTTTATCAGAATCGCAGATAAGCCGTCGTTCGCCGTTTCCACCGTGCTGCTATCTGGCTCCATGGCTAAATTATCGATAATCTGATACGTTCTATCGTATATTTCTAAATCGCATTCGCATTCGAGTGCCCATTCTAAAGAAAGAAATCCATAATGTATAACATGCATCAACTATTATATTTTTTTATTCTCTTAATCTAGCAATTTTTCTTTATTACGATT
>NW_017174578.1:0-202 GCF_001652005.2 Ceratina calcarata | reverse complement strand
GCAAAAGATCCCACCCGGCGCGGCGTGGGTCAACGCCTGCCGGGGCTCTTGCAAAGAACATGAGAATTGATTCATGAAACCGGCAAAACGAACACGAGGCTCTTTTAAAAAAGGGCCAGAGTACGTTGGTGACCCAAAGAGAAGGCGTAAAAATGAGGAGAAGAAAAAATCGGATAGACATAGAATAATTAAGCTATATTAA
>NW_017174577.1:0-202 GCF_001652005.2 Ceratina calcarata | reverse complement strand
AAGAGAAATGAGAGGATGGAGTTTAGTCTCGATAATAGTTTAATGGACGATTTTTCTGTCCTTATATTCGTCGTCTTTAAAGTTCTCTAAAAATCGCTTTAATGAAGGGGAGTTCGTATGTAAATCTGGCTTGTTTTATTATTGAATAGAAAAAATGAGGGGATGCAGTTTAGACTCAATAATAGTTTAATGGACGATTTTT
>NW_017174576.1:0-202 GCF_001652005.2 Ceratina calcarata | reverse complement strand
CTTGCTCAGCTGGCTGCCGACTAGTCGAGAGAGATTCTTGATAGATGCGAAGTGTACTGGGGCTGTGCCGTCTTGTTGATTCTCCAGATACAACAAATGGACATGTCGATCTTTCTTCTCATTAGATATACGTAGTGGTACAATCTCATGATTTTCAATACCGTACACGTTGATAGAAATATCGTTCAGTCTCTCAAACAAT
>NW_017174575.1:0-202 GCF_001652005.2 Ceratina calcarata | reverse complement strand
TCGACGGTGGAATGGTCGGATTTTATCAGTACCCATAAAATGCTGATTAATCATAGCTAACTTGTTAAATATCGAAGTTAGAAGAAAAGCAACTTTTATTTCAAGCATTCTTCGAAATTCTGAGAAAAAAAAATTTTTCGAACTTTATTCAAGGGGTACAATTTCTTCCGACGTCTGATTTCTTTTTAATTATAGGAAATGC
>NW_017174574.1:0-202 GCF_001652005.2 Ceratina calcarata | reverse complement strand
GTTTAAACAAAATATTTATCATTTAAAAGGTATAACGATGCATTAAATTTAAACAATTTATATGTTTATATTTTCAATGTATCTCTCAACCCTTTTGATAACTCGACTTTAACTCAAGTCGCTATAATAATATAACAGGAAATTCCAAATTCAAGGAAAAAAATATTCCAAGTTTTGGATAAAAAAATATTTAAGTTAATCG
>NW_017174573.1:0-202 GCF_001652005.2 Ceratina calcarata | reverse complement strand
TGGACGTCGGACGACCCTCAGCTGCTCAGCCATCTTCCTACGGACTTCGTAGCTCACATCGACACTCAGCTACCAGCTCCTAGTAACGTCTTTTCGTTGCGGGGCCTGCGTTGGCTGCCCACCCAAGATTGCTCTCCCTTCGGGATAAAAGCAATAGCCAGCCGATCTAACATTACGAAGCGTCAAGCACCGCGAACTTGGG
>NW_017174572.1:0-202 GCF_001652005.2 Ceratina calcarata | reverse complement strand
ATTGATCGAAGTTATAAGAGATCACGATTTTTTTATTTAAAAGCAATTTGAGATTTATTTGGATTTAATTACTTGTCACACGTGAACTTCATGTAACAAATCCCGGTGATGTGTCACTGTCGTACGAGCATCGTTAATTACTTTCGTTTTTTTTTAGCCTACGGTTATCTACGCGCCGATAGGCTTTTTTTACGATAATCGC
>NW_017174571.1:0-202 GCF_001652005.2 Ceratina calcarata | reverse complement strand
TTATAAGTAAAATAAGGCTTGAATGGAAACCGAGCAAATGGAGTTTAAATACAAGACCGTTGTGCCATACAGAGTCAAAAGCCTTAGCAAGGTCAAGCAGGACCATGGCCGTACTGTGCCGGATATTAAATCCGCTAGTGATAATTCGAGACAGCCGAACAATCTGCTGGATTGTAGAGTGTGCACGTCTAAAGCCGAATTG
>NW_017174570.1:0-202 GCF_001652005.2 Ceratina calcarata | reverse complement strand
GTAAAATCATTTCTTGGATTAGCTGGATATTATCGTAAATTTGTTAAAAACTTCAACAAAATTGCAAAGCCACTCACAGAACTCACGAAAAACGATATACCATTTTATTGGACTGACAAACAGCAAGACAGTTTTGACACTTTAAACACACGACTTTGTGAAGCACCTGTTCTAAAATATCCTGACTTTGATAAGACTTTTG
>NW_017174569.1:0-202 GCF_001652005.2 Ceratina calcarata | reverse complement strand
TAGCTGGATATACGATTGTATTTTAAATGTCCACTATTTCTTTTTGTTATAACTTATTTAAGTGAGGATCAGTCAAAATAAAGATTGTTTTTTGGAAATCCGACCCTAATATTTGACCTATCAACGGATGGATACAGGACGTTCTCACTTTCATGGGACCAGGTATGTATCGCAGAAAAATATAACAAAAACTTATGAATTA
>NW_017174568.1:0-1092 GCF_001652005.2 Ceratina calcarata | reverse complement strand
GAATAATACAGGTGTTCCATGTATTTTCTTGATTCAATTTTAGCATTAATCTGATATTAAAATCTTTTCAGACTTTCAGTATGTTTCGTTCAAAAGGTTATTTAAAGTAAAGTTCAATAATTTAAGATAGTATACAAATTTGATTAGCCGCCTTTAGGAACTCGAATAAAATTTTATAGTATTAAAGATTTTCGAATTGTAAAACGGGCGACGATACAAAATGCAACGCTTCAACTTCGTACCGCGTTTAGATCGATGACCCTATTCAACTCGGTCGGAAATCACTGCGAGAACCGTTTCATCTACGGAATAATTTAACTTCCTGCCTGCATATTGATGGCGTATGTCGCTAATTTGCATACGGCTGTACCGGCCATGATACGAATTTCAACGATTCTGTCCGAATTTCGCTTGTCTTTTCCATCCCGATCCTTTTCCTTTACCGGATTTTCTCTCTTTTTTTCAATCCCGCATAGAGATGGACCTTAAATGCTGGAAGGGCCGGAAACGCCGGTCACTTTTAAATTGATGAAAGCGACCACGGAAAAAAAGACGGGAAACGGTCGCGATCGTTCGCGCATTTTAACCGGGCGCCGACGGATCGATTATCGAGGAGAATTAATTAAATTCCCCCAGCGAACTTTCTTTCGTCTGATGTGTTACGTTTAGCAGAAGTTAGCTTCCATAAAACAGAGATAGTGATCCGAATCGGGCCATTCTCAACTTCACGTTTTATTTCATTAAAAACGTTAAATTCTCAAATCTGCATTTATTAACATTTTAATTTACGTCATGACGTATTAATTTATTAACGTATTTTAATGACGTATTAACGAACAGATTTTACAAATATAAGTACATAGAAAAAGGAAATTAGAAAAATGTAATCTAGATTAATACATAGTTTGTCAAGTAAATTGATATCTTTTTTAAAAATTCCAGACAGAATAAGAGGAAAGTAAACGCAGTGAAAATGTGATGAAGCAGTTAATTCTTCCCTCTTATATACTTTTCATGTCACTACCTACGCTATGCTATCGTGGTTTAATTAAACGAAGGCACGTGTCGTGGAACGAATTACGGAGTTCCTTG
>NW_017174567.1:0-202 GCF_001652005.2 Ceratina calcarata | reverse complement strand
GCGACCTGAAACATCTTTTAACATCGCGGCCGGTTCTGGCGTTGTATAAACAAACAGCGGAGACTGAACTCCATACAGACGCGAGTAAATGGGGTTTGGCCGGGATCCTTTTGCAAAAACAAGATGATAAGCAATTGAGGCCTGTGGCTTATTTCAGTCGACAGACTACAAAGGAGGAACAGCGTTATCATTCGTATGAGCT
>NW_017174566.1:0-202 GCF_001652005.2 Ceratina calcarata | reverse complement strand
TTGCCCATTTCTTTACCGTTTCATGAAAGGGTTAATTTTTTGGGGGATATACTATACACTCCATTCTGCAAAACTCCAAATAAACCATAACAAAAAGATGTCTAATATTATTTAATATTAAACCCTTTATAAATCTCCTTCATCCATAAGTAATTATATCTAGCAGGTAATCAGGTACTGTAAACAGTAAATTAGAAGTAAT
>NW_017174564.1:0-202 GCF_001652005.2 Ceratina calcarata | reverse complement strand
TCCAAGACGACGATGCCACGTTTCCAGTGCATTCGATGAGTTTTCCGAATATCCTGCACCTGGGGATGCGACTGTCCGCGACTTTAACTCTTCGCTCACAAGATACAAGTTGCCGATTCGTTCGGCCAGCAACTTTGTATGTCCATCTTGACCAATAATTGCCGCGCTGTCTTTCTTAAAAATGACTTGACAATTATTATCC
>NW_017174563.1:0-202 GCF_001652005.2 Ceratina calcarata | reverse complement strand
CGTTTCAATGAATTTTTCGGAGTCAAGACCCGATGGAGCGGTTGGATGAGCCTCAGTGGAGGAAGCTTTGAGGGGTTGACCGGATTGTACTTGTCCTTCCAATTTCTGGACTTTGCCTTCCAGGTTCAGAATTATTCTATTCAGTCCGTTGTTTTCGTAGGCTAAATCATTTATTTTTTGTCGAACCTGCAACTCCTTAAGA
>NW_017174562.1:0-202 GCF_001652005.2 Ceratina calcarata | reverse complement strand
GGATTACAGTGGTAACCGAATACGTTTTAACAGCATCTTACTACTCCTGAATCATGCTAAATCTGTTGAAGATTACTGGCGTGGCTGTACCTGCGCGGGATTACTATCGACGATTTTCACGAAGCTCTAGCGGCTTTACTCGACCAAGGCACTTCCTAGCTTTCAGGCAGCACCATTGGTCGCCCGAAGGCATAGTCGCTGG
>NW_017174561.1:0-202 GCF_001652005.2 Ceratina calcarata | reverse complement strand
GCCCCGATGAGTGATAGTGCAGAGGATTATTCGACGCTTACGCCCGGTCATTTTTAATTGGCGAGCTGTTGAATGCACCACCTCATGAGTCCGTCGAAGACGTGACCCTCTCGCGATTGACGGGATGGAAGGTCATTCAGAAATTATATGAGCAGCTCTGGAAGCATTGGACAAGAGATTATCTCTTGCACCTCCAGCAGCG
>NW_017174560.1:0-202 GCF_001652005.2 Ceratina calcarata | reverse complement strand
GCCTCTCCCCTTTCAAGACCAACTAAAAAAGGTATACACCTGACCTTGACCTTGATAAATGGATCTACCTCACTTAGAGGATCCTGAATTACGTACTTGCAGGAGTGCGATCACCTCACCTGAAATTAAAGCGATAAACTACCGAAGCACAATGGAAATGGACTTGACAACGCTCTAAACAATTAATTAATGACGGAAAGAA
>NW_017174559.1:0-202 GCF_001652005.2 Ceratina calcarata | reverse complement strand
TAGACCACATTTTACAAACACTGATAAGCATTCGGACTTTTCTTTCTGCTAGCTCTCAGTTAGAATCACTCGTATTCGAGAGAGCATAGCATCAGTATTGTTAAAAAATCGCAGCATTTCATTCAGATTGAAAACTTATATTTTAGCTTAGTTTCGTATAAATTAGTTTATATTATAGTTTATAAATTAGTTTTTATATTAG
>NW_017174558.1:0-202 GCF_001652005.2 Ceratina calcarata | reverse complement strand
TAGACTCTGGAAAAATAATTTTACCGTCAGGAACAACGTGCGAATTAACGAGGAATACGTGCATCGACCACGAATCAGGATATACGTTTTGGAAATCATTTCCCATGGATACATGAGAATTGAACTCATACGACGTCCTTTACGAAAGATCGGAGGACAAGACCGAAGAGGAACAACCTACGCGACATCCCACTATTTACAG
>NW_017174557.1:0-1092 GCF_001652005.2 Ceratina calcarata | reverse complement strand
TCTCTCTTTTCCAAGCCTGTTTTGCCATTCTGTTTAGCATTTTGTTCATTAGGTGTTTTAGTAATATACATGAGCATTTTTTATTAGTAACAAGCAATATTTAGATACATTGTACACGAGTGTATCTTGAAAACGCGTGATCGATAGCGTGAATGAAGCTGGTAAGGGAAAAGCGCGAGCCTTCGTTGGTCCGGTTGTGATTTAGCGCGATTGCTACCGCACGATTTCGCCGATGCCGCGGCTACGAGTGAAAGGGTGCACCGTTGCAAGCCAGCAGCGTCACCAATAGACGCGTCCACCTACCGGTTTGCAGTACTTCCTAGCGGATGACTCGCCGGTGTACTAGTGTTAGGGATCCATTAGCTAATGGCCACAGCAGCCATCTGCTCGACGCTAGCTTTTATTCGCCCCTTCCTACCGTCCTCACTTTTCCGTCCTCCACCGAGCCTGGGCCTCCGCCTTTTTCTCACGTCCCTCCCGCGGCTTAGCCAGACCCATAACGGGGGCCACCGATTCATTTATTCATATCTTCTCTCTTCGTTTTTTGTTCTACCCTCGTAAGCGAGCCCCTCGCTGTTTCCAACCCCGCCGCGGTTTCTTCGCGGTTTCGGTTCAACGACGCAGCCTCGCCACCCGTTACGACGCCTGTTTATCACGCGACGCAGGAAGGGTGCGCGAAATCGTCCTGCCGGCGTGAATGGACGGGCTGGCAGAATGCGCTTTTTGTTAAAGCGGCGGCACCGTCTACGTTTGTACGGGATAATTGATTTCTTCGACGCTCCGCAAACTTCTCTATGGTCTAAGGAAATTTAAATAATAAAGTGCCTGCTGCAATGAATGATATTCCTCGCTTTTCTAACTAGTAATCGTAAACCGCCGTTCTGTTAACTTTCAAAACTGTGCTGGTGGAATACACAGGCTCGTAACTTGACGACTTCGAATAACTCGTGAGGTAAAATAAGGTATAATAGTATTTTTACTCGAAGCTTGGTGATCTATTGAGATTCGAGAAAAAATAGTGGGCATTCTATTTAAGGTTGTGTGAATTCTTACATAAAAACAGTGACAAAGCATTGAAATTTTAGAAATTTT
>NW_017174556.1:0-202 GCF_001652005.2 Ceratina calcarata | reverse complement strand
TTAAGCTACTCTGTAAACGACTCTTGCGACGAATCCCTTTCAGAAGGAGACGAGAACGAGTTCTCGGTGGACGCAACGAACCAACTGGACACAGCTCTGATAAGCTCACTAATGGAGTGCGTCCAAGAAATACAAATCGTGAGGACAAGATCATCCAACCTGCAAGGAGGATATCAAAGAAAACTAAAGGTTGCAGAAGAAG
>NW_017174555.1:0-202 GCF_001652005.2 Ceratina calcarata | reverse complement strand
CTCTTATCCTAAATTAAAACGATATTTAATTCGTTTCCAAAGTGAGAAATCGCTGTGTGCGCTCGACACCGGTCCCTTTCTTTTAAAGAAATGATCGGCTGCTGGCTCAATGCTACCCGAACGTTACTTTCCGACTGGAAAATTATCGCAACGCTGGATTTCGATCCGCAAATCCTCGAAATCCGTTGAAGAACGCGAGCGA
>NW_017174554.1:0-202 GCF_001652005.2 Ceratina calcarata | reverse complement strand
GATGATAACAATAATCCTATGGACGTGGATGTCCATTCCGTTTTTTAAACAGACTTACATATCATTTTGTTGCACTTTTCATATTTATTAAAATAATGCGCTACGATGTGCAAGATGTAAAAAAGGAGATCAGTGCATATTTTTAAGAATAGATTTTCAAATCAAACAAATATTCAATAAAATATATATGTGTATATACAAG
>NW_017174553.1:0-202 GCF_001652005.2 Ceratina calcarata | reverse complement strand
GGTGGGATGGTCGGATTTTGTCAATGTCAATAAAATGCCAAATAATCATACTTAATTCGTTAAATACTGGAGATAGAAGAAAAATGCATAGAATTTTTCTTTGTAGAGGATGTCAGTTCCTACAACTTCTGTATAAAAAACTTTTCACCAACGTCAATAATTAATTGGATATTTCCTTCTATACTTTTTAGCACGTAGCTAT
>NW_017174552.1:0-202 GCF_001652005.2 Ceratina calcarata | reverse complement strand
TTTAATCCACAATTTTCCGACGATGAAGTTGAAAAAGGATATACAATAGCATCTGAATGATTACATGTAGAACGAGCAGTACAACGAATCAAATTATATGGAATTCTATGACATATCGACATAGAACTTTTACCGTATATAGATGTTATTATACATCTATGTTGTGTGATTTCAACCACCCTTAATTAAGGGAAATAATTCC
>NW_017174551.1:0-202 GCF_001652005.2 Ceratina calcarata | reverse complement strand
GCCAGTACGTTGCTCCAAACACGGCACCCGGGCAGACAATCTGGCATTGGCATGCTGGAGACGAGACCTTAGTTCTCCACACTCGTCAAAGTCTAAACCCCGATCGGGATACCCCTCAGGAACTATCACCGCCCGAACTTCCTCTAACAAACCCAAACGAGTCCCGCAACTGGAACTCACAGCAGCCTGAGAAAAGAGAACA
>NW_017174550.1:0-202 GCF_001652005.2 Ceratina calcarata | reverse complement strand
GCCCCCAGAAGATAAAACGAGGAACGACTTTTGTCGTTATTTCAAAAATCGGTCCTTTTCGGGGCCCCCAGAACATAAAACAAGGAACGACTTTCGTCGTTATTTCAAAAAATGGCCCTTTTCAGGGCCGGAAATTGTTGTTCGTTTATTATTATGAATAACAATTAATACACTTAATCGTTATTCACGTGCAATGGATGGA
>NW_017174549.1:0-202 GCF_001652005.2 Ceratina calcarata | reverse complement strand
GCGAATATGTTGGAAGGCGAAAACAACGAATCGAAGAGTGAAAATGTACAGGACCGGATGAAATAGTCGAAAATCGTTCGCTCCAGTTCCAAGAAAAGACTTCGAAAGAAATGCAACCTGATCTAAATCCGAAATATGGGAGTCGATGGAGCTTGCGCGACCGAAATTCCGCTCGGCGAGATCATTTCAAGCGCGGAATTAA
>NW_017174548.1:0-202 GCF_001652005.2 Ceratina calcarata | reverse complement strand
TATGCATGATGTAAAAACATATTTTACATCTTGGTGCTATGCATCGCGCGATTTCCTTTTTATAACGATGTTCTAATTCTTTGCGCAGTTAATTCCTTAATTAATCACATGTGCAATTCCTTTCTTTTTATTTATTAATTACGTTCGTGTTCGATATGCATTTTATTGGAAATCTGTCGTGAGATCTCAGAGAAAATCAGTA
>NW_017174547.1:0-202 GCF_001652005.2 Ceratina calcarata | reverse complement strand
GTTGTGGGAGGATCATTATAAACTTTATCTTTTAAGTGTCCCCAGAGGAAAAAATGCGTAAGATCCAGTGATCGAGCTGGCCAACAAATCCTTGCACCTCATCCTATCCAACGATCGGGAAACATTCTGTTTAATGCATTGCGCGCAATAAGAGCACTGTGAGCTGGACAGCCGTCATGCTGGAACCACATCCTTGATCGAT
>NW_017174546.1:0-1093 GCF_001652005.2 Ceratina calcarata | reverse complement strand
GCAATAAAACACAAAATAATTATCCTGTAATAATTAAATAATATAATAAGAAATAATCTCAAAAGCATTTGACTGCTTTGGTAGATTTAGTGTTAAAGATTGACGATATTGAGTTTCTGAAATATACATTTATAAACTAGGTTCTCTTCATCTGCAACATAAAGAGAATCAAATAAGGAAACTTAAAAAAATTCACAGGAAATGCAGTCGGTTCAGAGCCTCTGATTAAAAGTTCTGTCAGTCGTGTAAAAAAATTGATTTAACAATCCATTAATAAAGTATTGCAAGGAGGAGCTGATGAGTCACGGTCTGAAGATCTGAAAAAAGTTGTACGAGGAAACCAGTTGGACGAGCATTAACAAGACCGCAGGAATTTATTGTCGTCTATCTCTGGGAAGATGTTCACGCTTTTAGTTTAAACGTATGCTAATCGAAAATGCTGGCCAGTTGATTCAGAGGATGCCGCTGTATCCCCTCCCTGGTATTCAAATCAGCTACGACCTATGCGAACCTCGTCGTCATTTCAATTTTAATCACCGAGGACAGCAATTAACAGAATACAGTTTTAAGAAAAACAGTTCTCGAATCGATTCTCCAGTGTTTCAGATATTTAAATTAAAGAAATAAGAAAGTTCGATGGTCGTATATTCCAACAAATACTGAATCGAAATTTATAAATTACCAATTACAATTCTAAGAATTAAACTGAATATTAAAACTTCAAGGTCGAGTACGAGGAACTATAATTGTCTTGATGAATAAACTGCAACGCTCTAAAATGTTCCACGTTTAAGAATAACATGCTCCGCATAATGCTCTGGAAAATATGTCAGTGTTCGGCTAAACGACGAGTTGCCGGTTTTATGGGGTAGTTACTGCCGTGGGTTGTCAGGGACCGCCGTAAACAAGCAGGCCAAGTGAATTTAAAATAACGCCCGCCCAACTTCGTTGAAATTCGTTTTAACAAGCCACAGCACACCTAAATTGCACAGTTCCCTTATAAAGAGCCCGATTACCAAAATGCAAGTATGAATAGGTCAGTAAAAACGAAATATTAATAATTATATTAAAATATAATATTATATAAGAAATA
>NW_017174545.1:288376-292995 GCF_001652005.2 Ceratina calcarata | reverse complement strand
CTCTGGCGAGGCTAGCGACCGTAGCGCGCGTATTGTTTAATTAGGAGCTCCTGCGGAATATTTCATTTGTTGTTATTAACTTGTCTTCCGGGTTGACAGGAATCGGAGTTAGAAGAAGGGGTGCAATTAAAAGCTAATGGCACTGTAAATTGTTACAGGATCATCGAGGACGACGAGAAATAGTCAGTCTGGCCGAATGTGGTAAACTTTTACAATGTATTCGACTGGGCGCTACAAAGTACTACGGATGTATATACAAAGATATCTGGCGGATGTTTATAATATCGATATCCTGACTCTATGGCATCACCGAGTGGCGGTTGGTGATGACGAGGAGAAGGATTGGAACCGGGAGACAGAGTCAGTTTGATTGATACCACGATCAAAGACACATCGCTGCCCTTTTTATAAGATTAACTGCGCCTTAACACAAAACTGTATTGTAATATTACATCGTTCTTCCTTTCTATATTTTTAAAATAAAACCACTTACGACAGTTCAGAAGTGGGATATACACACGTGCNCAGATTCCATAGAGAAGACAGCGTTCGTTACTCCAGATGGGCAATGGGAGTTTATCCGCATGCCATTTGGGTTAGTCAACGCTCCTGCAGTCTTTCAATCAATGATTAAAAAGGCGTTGAAGGACCTCGCTCTTGTTTATATGGACGATGTGCTGATAGCATCGGAGACTCTGGAGGCTGCGTTTAAACAATTGGAAGAAGTTTTGAAGGCGTTGCGTGCGGTGAATCTGACTTTGAATTTGGCGAAGTGTAGATTCTTTCAGAGGAAAATTGATTACCTTGGTCGAGAAATTTCGGAGGAAGGCGTTCGTCCGGGTACATACAAAGTCGAAGCCGTTTTGCAGGCAGCTTATCCGCAGAATGTTAAACAGATTCGACAATTTCTGGGATTAGCGGGATATTTTCGAAAATTTATTCGAGACTTCGCCCGCAAGACGGCTCCTTTAACAGCACTTCTGCGTAAAGATGTACCTTGGAAATGGGGACCCAATGAGGCAGACGCGGTCGACGTAATAAAACAGGCATTAGTCGACAGGCCAATTTTGGCAATTTACGATCCAGCGTTAGCCACAGAAGTACATACAGATGCCAGCTCTTTAGGAATAGGGGCAATACTTTTCCAAAAGCATGCGGAAGGAAATAAGGTTGTCGCGTACTATAGTCGGAAAACGACGCCGGAGGAACAAAAATATCATTCCTTTGATTTGGAAACATTGGCAGTTGTTGCCGCGTTAAAGATATTTCGAGTATATTTGTTAGGTGTTAAGTTCACAGTTGTAACTGATTGTAGTGCAATACGAGCCACGGCTTTTAAAAAAGATATTCAACCCAGGGTGGCCCGTTGGTGGGTGTACCTGCAAGACTATACTTTTGATATTGTTTATCGACCTGGTGCTAGGCTAGCACACGTGGATTATTTAAGTAGACAACCAATTGAATGTAATGCCATTGATATTACTGAAGCTGAATGGATTAAGGTCGCACAATTGCAAGACCCTAATCTTGAAGTTATTCGAAGCATATTGGAGTCGGGTGATGTACATTCAGCCACCAAACAGTATTTTGATAAGTACTTGCTTAAGGCCGGAATTTTATTTCGCAAGACTGGAGAGGGGAGTAAATGGGTTGTTCCGAAAATGTCTCGCTTTAACATAGTTAAGTATTGTCATGATGAACAAGGGCATTTTTCGGCGGACAGAACCTTGAAGAAGGTCCGCGAAAATTATTGGTTCAAGGGGATGAGGAAGTTCGTTACCAAGTATGTTCAATCTTGCCTCAACTGTCTGTATTATAAGAACTCGAGTGGAAAAAGACCAGGATATTTGCATCCTATAGAAAAGGTGGCGGTACCATTCCATACCATACATTTGGATCACATTGGCCCATTTGTACGTAGTCGTCGTAAGAATACCCATATACTTACCATAGTTGATGGATTCACTAAGTTCTGTATTCTCGAGCCCGTTAAGAACACGTCAGTGAAGGGAGTTTTGAAAGCGATGGGTCAACTAATTGCAATTTTCGGAGTACCGACTCGTATTATATCAGACCGAGGTACAGCGTTCACGTCGCACTCGTTCCATGGGTTTTGTGAGGAGCATGGCATAAAGCTTGTGATTAACGCAGTTGCAACCCCGCGTGCAAACGGACAGTGTGAGCGGATGAATCAGACGGTACTAAGTTCGCTGGCAGCTACTTGTGCCGGAGCGGATGAGGAAGCTTGGGATGAGAATGTGAAGAAGGTTCAAAGTGCGATCAACTGCACTGTCAATCGCACTACTAACAAGTCACCTACGCAATTACTCTTTGGTTATAATCCACGTAGCCCGGCAGATGCCAAGTTACTTAGTCACATACAAGGTATATTGGATGAGGTGGATTTAAGGGAGGTTCGGCAAATGGCTAAGGCTGCCACCGACACGGAACAGGCCGTACAGAAAAGGAGGTTCGATGCACGGCGATACAAGCCTCCAAAGTATGACGTAGGGGATGTTGTCATGGTGTCGACGCAACCTGCGGCGACAGGGCAGAGCAAGAAGCTGTTAGCAGTTGCGAAGGGACCCTTTAGGGTCACGGCAGTTTTACCAAATGACCGGTATGAAGTTCAGGACTTACGAGATTTAAAGAAATCTCCGAATAGCCGCACGGTAGTTGCTGTCGATAGTATGCGACGATGGATCACGTTCGACGTAACACAATGAGTAAAGTAAGTCGACATGGATATCGTGCTCATTGGGATATGCTGTTTGAGATAAAGTGTAACCAAGTAGTCGGAGTCGGGGGAAGGCATAGGGCTAGGGTTGCTGGTCGCCGCCTAGTCGATCTGCTTCCTCCGGCAAGGCTAGTGACCGTACACTTTGGTCGAGTCTAGGCAGACCTAGGTGCAGAGCCCGGTCGACTCTGTACTGGAAAGGTGGTCTAGGCGGAGACCGGGACCATAAGTAGTCGGAGTCAGTTTAGATGCTAGGCTGAAGAAGCTGGTCGCCTATTCAGTCTGGTGGCATCTACTCTGGCGAGGCTAGCGACCGTAGCGCGCGTATTGTTTAATTAGGAGCTCCTGCGGAATATTTCATTTGTTGTTATTAACTTGTCTTC
Organism: Ceratina calcarata; assembly: GCF_001652005.2. NCBI lineage: Eukaryota > Metazoa > Arthropoda > Insecta > Hymenoptera > Apidae > Ceratina > Ceratina calcarata. The sequence goes on along the minus strand of NW_017174545.1, from coordinate 289,875 downwards.
CGGGTTGACAGGAATCGGAGTTAGAAGAAGGGGTGCAATTAAAAGCTAATGGCACTGTAAATTGTTACAGGATCATCGAGGACGACGAGAAATAGTCAGTCTGGCCGAATGTGGTAAACTTTTACAATGTATTCGACTGGGCGCTACAAAGTACTACGGATGTATATACAAAGATATCTGGCGGATGTTTATAATATCGATATCCTGACTCTATGGCATCACCGAGTGGCGGTTGGTGATGACGAGGAGAAGGATTGGAACCGGGAGACAGAGTCAGTTTGATTGATACCACGATCAAAGACACATCGCTGCCCTTTTTCATAAGAATAACTGCGTCTTAACACAGAACTGTGTTGTAGTATTACATCGTTCCTTCCTTTTTATATTTTCAAATAAAACCATTTACGACACTGACCACGAAGCGGTCGGTCGAATCCAAACAGTAGGCGGTCAGTCTGCAGATTCAGAGTCATCTTCGATCGGGGGCCTATGACCCTCCTACTTTTATACGCATTTCCCTATTGTCTGAGCATTCGTCGAATGTTTTTGAAAAGTTCTGAATAGATCCGATATGCGTCGTTGAAACGTTCTTTTCGGAGAAACGACTAGTATCGGAATGTTTAGAGGAACGGAACGTGTCGCGTTAGTTTTAATTTAACAGTTCGCAAGGCACTTGAGACGCAGCAGTTGAGTGGTGCATTCTGCGTAGGAAAGTACGGGAGTTTCCTCGCGAGTGTACGATTTCTCGTTATTCATTAACACGTTAATACGTGTTATACACAAAAAGTCACACAATAATTGACGTTCTGAACGTCCGGACGTTTTCACGCACGGGAAACTCCGACGGAACCTGGTTTCCGAATCATCAAAGGGAACTGTTTCCCAAAAAATATACCGCTGACGAGCGCATTTCCGCATTTACGATATCATCCTTATCACACGCGACACCCATCCAACTTAATTTGATTCACATTTCCAAGGGCTTTTTATGCCTTCGGGCTTTTTCCCTTCACGAATTAATAACAAGGGTTTTCGAGCCTTCGGGTTTATTTCCCTTGCATAGATTTTAAACAAATGATCATTTCAATTCTTCGTACTCTTGATTTGTTATTTAACAGACCGGCTTCTGTCCAAACATCTTCTTGAACGTTTAATAAATAAAGTCCCTTCCGGTTCGTTACCGAATCTTATCTTTCTCGAGTGTTTTGGGAATTCGAAACCTGAAATCATGAGAAGAACGAGCTCGGACGAACCAATGTCAAGTGGACACCATTCACGTTCGAACATTCGACGTGGTAGCTTCGGAGCTAAACTAGTCAATTCGTCATATGAGAAAAGATCGAAGAAGATAGGAACTTTCATGTTGAAAGTTTCGATCATACACCTATTGACCACAGCCCTGGTTTCAAGCTGTCGGATCCGACACCGTCCGACATTTGTCGGATAGTCGCTCTGTGAGGATCGACCATTATGGTCCATAATGGTCGATCCTCACAGAG
>NW_017174545.1:285546-286568 GCF_001652005.2 Ceratina calcarata | reverse complement strand
TAGACGAAAAGGTCGATGCGATTCACTTACACATAGACGAAAAGAAACGCATGCAATTTTTCCGAAAGTGTTCTCGCCAAGAAATCCCGAGGATTTCATCGCAGAGGCCATAAAATCGACCTTTTCGTCTATGTGTAAGTGAACAGCGGGCGGTCTGACCCGTAGTTTGGGTCCTCGAGTTACGGATTCTCGGTTAACTATTACGGGGGCCCTCCGAAGTCTCCGACGTTTACATGCTTTTAGTATATGCTGTAGGGTACAGTCTACGGCACTGGTAAACCCGGCCGTAGGCTCGAAAAATACGGAAACGCAGCGCATCGCATCGCATCGCATCGCACGCTCTGTGAGGATCGACCATAAATCGTATGTCGTTGTTCTGCGATGTTATACCTGCCAGAGTTCTGCATGGGATGGGCCGTCGCAGCCCGTAACATCTCAATCTCAATGCTCGCACTCGGCTCGCACTCTGCCTCTCAGCAGTGGGGGCCGTCCGCAGTTTTACATGATGTTACAAGCCGCGCCGCGGTGTTACGGGCGCGTGACAGTGTGACGGACTCCAGGCCGAAAGGTATCATGTTCGCGTTATCGCAAACCCCGGTTAGCCCAGACTGCAAGGAGGCTCGGCCCGTCGACCCGTCCCATGCAGATCTCTGATACCTACAACGAAGAAGGCCACGTGGTCACGGTTCGTCCTAAGCCAACCGTGTGCGGGGCGACCGACCGCCAGAAGCGGACAACTACGCAGACGGGATCTTCGACATCGGCAGTGGAGTGCGGAGTTCTATGTACCATTAAGTATGGAAATCAATGTGATACGTGCCAGTCATGAGCAAATGGGACACCAAAGTGTAGATAAAACTTGCGAATATTTGGCACGAGTATACTGGTTCCCTACTATGAAGCGTAAGGTACAAGATTTCATTACCAACTGTATTAAGTGCATTACGTATAGTACGGTGGCAAATCGGACTAAAGGAAAATTACATTGCCCCGAAAAGGGAAATCTTCCTTTTGCGTGTTTA
>NW_017174545.1:278518-281401 GCF_001652005.2 Ceratina calcarata | reverse complement strand
CGTGTCTATAGATGATGTGTGTGTGTGGAGGATGCACCGATTCACTCTTTTGTATCTTCTTCATGTATCGTTTCATGCATTCAACGAGTATGTAGTTTGTAGTCTATTAATCAGCGTGTTTCGATGTGTTCTTGTGGATGTAGCGAGTAATCAGGTTGAATGCTAGGCACATCATTTAAAATAATTGGCGTTTTCCACTCGTCACCCGAGGTAAGCCCACAATTTATAAGTACGGTTCTGTTCATCGTTATCGACATACATTGACCGACGACAATCAGCTGCGCGTACGGTAAAATACCCGCCGGTGCAAGTCGGATTGCTCTATTTCAGGGGCAGAAACGCCAAATATTTAAACGTTAATAACTAATTAACGAAGCCCCAAACGCAATTTTCTCTCTCTCGATTTTCGTCTTTTTTTTTACCATAGAACAAATCCTTAAAATATTGCCCACCTGTAGGTTTACACACTGTATAAGTAAAATACACTGTATATTTTTGCTTATGAATGAAATTTGTATATATCTTGATTAAATTGCATCAGAGACGTATGAATTGACATGTCATTCGAATAAAGTTATATTTTACTATAAAAGAAATTTGTTTTATTATCTTCTCCATTGTTTAGCTTACATTTCCTCTATTTTATTGTATCACAGTTCCTTTTATTATTTTTTTATCGTACATACGTTCACCGAGAGAATATAAAAATATTTATTTTCACTGTCTACGTATTTCATAAAACCTATTGGCACGTTTGGAGCCCATGTGTTTCTGTCGCGTATTTGCGATTCGCTTAAGTACATTCTTGGTATATTCATTCTAAAACTCTTAATTCTGAAATACTTCATGTGTTCTTTCGCTTGTTCCTATTTCATTAAAACTACGCTCTAATGCTTCCATTTTATTATAACTCCTCCTTAGTACAATCGAATGATGAACAATGAGAAACTGACGCGGTGACCATCGAGCTGGCAATATTACCTCCACTATCAGAGCTCTTGAATAAACGACTGTTAGCACTCAACCACTTATCTACAGTTGACTTGTACTTGTTAATCCATATCAGGTTCGCTGTTGCCTTTCTCGTAGCAATTTCCAATTGTTGCATCAGTTTGTTATTATGGCAAAATTTGCTCAACTGAAACCAAACAAACAATTCTAAACATTTCGATTTCAATTTCAAAACTATTCGTTAATCACAAAGTGACAGGTGTTTATGTCTTGCTTCTATCATTAAAAGATGAATTGTACAGTATAATCGGAGGACACAGCTAGGTCGTAAAATTTGCTAAATGGCTGATATCGACATTCTTCTAAAGGGGTAGACTCAATGTCAATGTTAAACACAAGATTGGTCAAAATAATAAAACACTATATTATTTGTTTCATTAATCAAAAGATGAAACGTTGTACAAATTAGTGTATCAATCATTGCATCAATTAAACTTTAAACCGTGACCACTTGGCAACGGCCTCGCAATCTGTACCATACAATTCTAAAGGGTGGTCTACTTAAGTGTAGTCAACTAAATATCTCGTTCATTTGGGACAACAGAAATACTGTTTTTCATGCAATGTAAACGGTATCAGAATATGCTGCTGAATGCTTTTCAAGATTTGGTTTCCACACCTCAGGAAACTCCCATTAAAAAATGTACCACCAATTCTGTGACACCCTGTATAGCATAAGAAATATTTCTTCTGTCATTGCAAGTGAAAGAGATATTGATGTGTCCATGGCTACATGTACTACCATGATACATTAGACAAAACGACATATAACGAGATCTGTTTTTAGGAAGACCGCCTATTCGTCGTCGTAGATCGTCGAACGTACATTAAGAAACTGTTGCTCATTCGTAATTGTTCTACCCAACGCTTCGGCGATTCGTATCATTTTGGGATACAAATTCGGTCTGAAATCATGAAAAAATTACATCAGTTATATTAGACAGATTCACACTCTCATGCCATAACTATCTAGCATTGTTTCCATTTTTCTTTTAAGGTTGTATGAATCCTTAACTAAAGATAGTGACATAGCATCCAGATTTTAACAACCATTAAATATTACATTGATAGAACACTGTGCGAAAGTTTAGAAATTTTACGAGACTGTTAAAAAAGTTGTCGCATCATGAATTATTATGTTGAATGGAAAAATGTTTATTTCATTCATAAACAAATATAGGTGTAATAATGAGAGAATGTTGTAATTTTGTATAATTGTTAACACGTGTTTCGAGAATATTTTAAATTTGAAATAATACGAACTTCGAGAATATTATTTAAGATGAACCATAAAAAGTGAGCAAAATTAGACATTGTAAGACTTGTGGAGAATGTAAACACTTCCAAAAGTCAAGTACAATTGTATCAAAAAGTGCCAAAACCATATGTTATACGTAAAAAGTTGATTGACTTAAAAAAACATGTCAACAATTTTGTAAACCTTCCTAAAAGTTTATCAGTTCACATATTGGACATAGCTTCTTATCACCTCTTTTAAACTTTTGGAGATCTTACGACTCACACAACTTTAAGTAAACGTAACGATGACCACGGTGAAAAGAAAGAAAGGTACGAAGTTGGTTACATTTGCCTGATGCGTTTGTCTTCTTTGGATAGGAACTTCGAAACGAGCTCGACACCAGCCGGATATTTGGACAACACGTTTTTCACGCCGGTCTTGAAATCAATCGGATAGCCTGGCTCGAAAGTTAAGGTTAAGTATGTCATCAGAATCTCAGACGAGTTGGAACAGGCTAGGGCCATCAGCAGATCCTTTTTATCGTCCTCATCGAGGTTAGATGTAATTATATACTCCAGAGTATCAAACCACTCGTTCCTACTCGCCTTCCTGACCCCAGCGCAGATAATTTC
>NW_017174545.1:268572-277079 GCF_001652005.2 Ceratina calcarata | reverse complement strand
GCGATTAAGTTGAACTCTAATTCTCCTCTCATTTTTTTATAATCTTAGCTACATCTATCATACATTAGCATACATTAGTAATATCCATCACGTGATCCTTATAGAGTTTCTCGTGTCGAACACGAATCTGGAAACAGAATTGCTTTATCACGTACCATTTTCGAAAGCTCGTCGTTTTTGTCAAAATGCATGATTTTCGTGAAAATTGAGGTATGATTACAGGAAAACTAAGGGAGCGAGGAAGTTCATTTTGGAACCAAGAGATAGAGGAGACTTTCTAGAATAAATCCATGTAAAATACTTTCTGCATTCGTACTTCTTAACAGTTGTAAATAATTGTTGAAGTTCGAGAAAGCGCTGACTCGAGTACATACACGTACTATTTTCGTATGCATGTGAAAGTCCTTTTGCTTAGGAGGAATTTGCTACACAGGATTGGATTCTACTGACCTTTCTCATGAAGAAACCATTCAATATGACTATCTCTGTGCAGTGGTACTTCGGCGATTTACAAAAATATTAATCGACATCGCGGCTGGTCGCGCGATCCACCATTGACGTAGGTGTGCTTGTCTGATATATTTCTGGTACTCCTAATATCTATTTACTTTTTATGATATTATTTAACACACATAGAAATATACTCATAAAAATTGGAATTCTAACAGTAATACTCATAAAAAGCAAATAGCTATAAAACGGATACCACAAATACAGGGTGTTCCAGAAAAAGTGTTAGAGCCGAAGAGAGGTGATTCTGCAGTCGTGGCTTAGCGCGGGCCCTACACGTGCTCTTATTGGTCAGTGTTTTTCGTTAACAACTTAAAGACCGTACCTCACTTTGCATTTTACCAAAGGAAATTGTTGTTCAAAAACAGCTCAAAAATCACCTCTCTTCGGCTCTAACACCTTTTTTGGGACACACATAGCTACGGCACTGGCGGACCGCGTGACGGGCCATGATTTCGATTAATATTTTCGTAAATTGCCAAGGTACCAATGCACACAGACAGTTATATTGATTGGTTTCTTCGTGAGAAACGTCTATAGAATCCAATCCTGTGTAGTAAATTCCTCCTAGACAAAAGGACTATCAAATACATACGAAAATAGTACGTGTAAGTACTCGCGTCAGCGCTTTCTCGAACTTCAACAATTATTTACAACTGTTAAGAAGTATTTTACATGGATTTATACTGGAAAGTCTCTTCTATTTCTTGGTTATAAAATGAACTTCCTCGCTCCCTTAGTTTCTCTGTAATACCTCATTTTTTCCGAAAATTATGCATTTTTACAAGAATGACGATTTTTCGAAAATGGTACGTGATAGAACAATTCTATTTCCAGATTCGTGTTCGACACGAGAAACTCTATAAGAATTACGTGATGGATATTGCAAAACCTGAAAAAAGTTTTTATTTGTCGTTTGGTGTTGTCGGAAAAGAACATGTCGACTTACTTCTTCAATGGATTTTCTATCCATTGTTGATATGTTTTCTTAGCATAGAATGTGCATTCCTTGACACCAGCCTCGCAGGCCCATTTTATTGTGTCTACTCTGAGCATTTTTACGAGATCGCTGTCATTCGCCTTCGGTTCATAACCCACGTTCTTCGTCAAAGTCTTCATCAGGTATGCCACATAACGCTGCAAATTTCAGTATTTGTATACATGTTCACATGTTCCCCATAAAAATTGTAGATTATTAATCCTCATTGCGGAAATATTTTTTTTGATACTGTACTTGTATAGAGAATGTCCAGGAACTAATACTACGCTCGAGAATGGGGAGAAGCTGAGGTGATGTTAAATAATATTTCTTTACATATACTTATACTTATATTACTTTACAAAGAAGTTGTCCGCGGCTTGGTTGTCGAGTTATTAACGAAAAACTGGGACCAATCGGAGCGCGCGTATATCGCGCGGTCAGGAGAGCGATAACCGTCTCGTACATTGCCGTGGCCGCATGACACGTTCGTGACGAGGACGTAGGATTAAAACAAAACTTACATGTAAGAGCAACTAAGGAATTGATTAACTATCAGAGAAAAGAAAGCAATTAGTTATTTGTTATGTTAATTGGATAGATGCAGCATATTCAGTGAAATAACTATCAACTTGCTAAAATTATACAAAATGGGAAAAGAATTAGAGTTGAAGTTAGTCATTCGTCTTTAAGTTCACCTGCTCCTAGAAGAATTCCTGTGGGTCAATGAGCGAAACCTGACACTCGAAAGTAAAACACATGGCCATGTCTATCAGTGATCTGCAGTAAACATCACTGCTGCCCATGTGTTTTAGCTTCAAGTACTGGGGTCGGCATATTGACCCATGTTAAAGATAAAGGCTTTACTTAAACTCAAATTCTCTTCCTATTTTTTATAATTTTAGCTATTCTGTAATTTATAAAATTGTTAGTTACTTCACTAAGTATGTTACATTTATTCAGTGAATGTAACTAACGACAAATTGCTTTGTTTTCTGTAATATTTAAACAATTTCTTAATTGCTCTTGCATGTAACTTTTGTTTTAATCTTATATTCTCGTCACGAGCGTGGCATAAGGCCGTGGAATCGTACGAGGCGATTGTCGCTCCACTGACCGCCCGCTATACGAGCGTTCTGATTGTTCCCGGTTTTCGTTAATAACTCGGCAACCACGCCTGGGACAACTTTTACTTTTTTACTTACCCTGAAAATGTAATAGTTCTTAGAGGTGCGTAATAAGTTCTGCAGGAAGCCCAAATGCCTGAACGCCGATTGCCAGGGTATGTAATCAGCCTCGTGCGTTAAGAAGAGGCTCACATCGAATGCGACCGTGTAGTTCAATCTCTCAGCACGAGCTAAGCTGAAGGTGTCATCGACTATCTGCGCACGGTTCACTGGATGTATTTTTGTATTGTTCCCCTTGTTCAGCTCTTTTATCAACAGTTTCCAATTTTCTATCTCATAATTCACGCGATAGTAACCTGACAGAGAATACAAAATTTCGTTAATTATATCGGCTGTCTTTTGCCCTTTGAAAATAACGACTTTTTCTGTGAAATGAATTGTTAATTTATCTTATGCATGTATCAGTGCGCAGTTGAGAATAGTTACAAGAAACGCGAAGAAATACGTTATATTAATCTAGTAATTCTCTTAAGTTGCCAAAGCTCAATTACATAAAATAAATATAACACCGTACGACACACAATTTTTTGGAATATCCACTACGTGGTTCTTATAGAGTTTCTTATGTAAGAAACCAATCCGAAATGATGTATCACTTATCGTTTTTTAAATTTAGTGGTTTTTGTAAAAGAGCATGACTTTCGGGAAAGTAAAGTTAACGATAAGAAAAAGTCGAGAGAATTGATTTTTGAATCGAAAGATAGAGGAGACCTTCTATAACTGGATGAATGATGACTTCGAATAATTTATAAGGTATTTGTTATACGATAAAAATGTTTAAACAAATGTTGCATGGCTTCTAGGAGAATATTCAGTGCTGTGATCTGTCTTTTGTTTGTTTCGTTCTTTACCGAGATATGTGGAACACCTGCAGTTATTTAAATAGAATGCTCAATATTTTTTCTCGAATTTCAATAATGCACCAAATTCTAAGTAAATTTAAGTATGAGTAGTATAAGAAACTGTGCACATAAAATGTTTTCTACTAGAAGATTATTAATTTGACCATATTTCAGTAATTATTCATTTGAATCCTCATTGGTATAATACTTTTTTAATCACAATATGCTGATATTTATTAATATGAGCAGTACAAGATATATGAAAAATTGTAGTTATAAAGCTTTTGTTTCTAAGCAATTTTATGTCCACAAAGGATTGTTTCGAACGAAATCAAGGCCAGAGCACGCCAGACTTAACTTTCGTCTTTTCGAAAAGGTACTCGACGATTCAAAAATCTACTCATGTAGAGACAAAAAGTGTAGTCCCGTAAACTTATATTTTACACTATTTTTGCATGGTTATCGATAAAATAGAGCAAACAAACGTTAAAATTTTACTTAAAAATGTTAGGAAAGTGATATGATTACCTTAGCTCCTTAGCACTTTAAAGTTTGAAATACCCACAGAGATTATATTAAGTGAACACTCTAAAACGGAACAGTTGCCTTACTTGTGGACCAAACAACTTCAATATTCTCGAAGAGATTAATTTACGAAATATATATCATAATTTGAATACGGTAAAGTAATTATTTACTATTATTTCTTCCTGTATTTTGAGAATTTTTACTATTAATTCTCATCTCATTTTGAATTGTTTCAGAGGATTCATATGTGATAATCGTGAATCATTTTGTATGTTTTACAAAACTATACAACATACCTACTTGCTGGATGTTGAAAACGACCCACCCCTTTGTTTCAGAATTATTTAGGATAAATGGTTCCTCGTTCGGAGGGATCCAATCATAAGAAAGCGTATCATTGAAATCGGGATGAGATTCTCCAGTATAAGTGATGGGTATCCACCACTTGGTATCTTCCGAATCGATCGCGAAACCTTCCTGTGTCAATTGGTAGCCCTGTTTGACTTTCTTAACTGTTACCACCGGATATCCGGGAGTTTCCGTCCAGTTCCGCATTACAACTTTCACGGACTGAAAGTCAGGATCTCCGTTTCGGGGCAGGACTTTCTCGAGGGAGTCGAAAAAGTTATCCGAATTCGCATTACCTAACGTGCTATAACAGTTATTTTCTTAGTGGAAACAGTAAACAAAAGTGTATATAAATTGAAAAAGAACAGATACGATTTGAATAGGTATATTACAAACAGTGACTTAATTATTCGTTCAGAAGTATTGGATTCGAGAAGAAAGTTCGTTCAGATTTTTATAGAAAATTCGAAGGTTGCGCATTTAAATTTTTATATAAATTTATTAATTTATTGAATTATTTACGTGCTATTTTGGTCCACACATTTTTATGGAACTTTTACACTCTGCACCGAAAAGTAGTTATTTGCGCCATTCAATACTGCGTAGATAATTAAGACAAAATTCGTTTTAATGTTGAATTTAAGATGCATTGCAAGGCACTTTGGTTCTTATTTTATTCGAAACAATCAATCTATGGGATGATTAAAATTCAAGACGTAGTAACTACGATTTTTGTTTCATCTTGTAATAGTTACTTTATTGAATATCGGCATAGTCTCACTGAATAATGAGTTTTTAGAATATATACACATGTCATTTGTTTTCAGTCATCCTGATATACTAATATATCTCTTAATCCTTCTATCAAAAATCGGAACTAACTTTCCCGACAATCCGATACTTGTTTTTCTAATTTTATTTCAAGAAAGATTGTTTTATATGCGAATAAAGATATACGTACTAGTTTTTCAGATAGAATATCAAACCATTATGGAAATTCTTTTCCGTTAGGGCATGGTGAAGCATTCGAAGAATACAAGCAGCTGCAATTCATACAAATAATTACTTGTATTCACTGTCGAAGTAAGTACAATGCAATGTGGAATGTATTTGTTCAAAATTAAGTAAACAAACTGTTGAGACGAATCGTCTCATTTAAGGATGTTTGGAGTATAAGTCAAAACGATGACACAAGCTTGAAATTTTGAAAATAAATAGATTATTCCATAGTAAAATCATGTATAAACTTTTATGAAGATTTATGAGCTTGCTTTAAAGTTATAGTACTTTAAAATTAACGTGTTCTTATGGAGATTAGCAAAATACAGCGGTATTGTCAAGTTCATTGATTAAAAAAGTGTAGAAAAAATAATGTCAAGCTTCTAAAACTTTTTATGCTGATGAATAATTACCCTTACGGAAAATACTCTTAGAATTTGAGAGTTTTACTCTCAAAAATATCATGAACTACGAACTTTCAATTTAAGGGTAATTTCGTATTCTCAAATTCAGAATACTGTCAATTTGAGAGTAACTCTTAAGTTAAGTGTAATTTTTTTAGTTGGGTTGTGAGTTACTTTCGGCTGCAGTGTCAAGGAATACATAATACAATTCTCGACCTAATTGTAGCATCGAAGGAAAAAAATTATACCTAACTATGATAGGGAAGTATAAAAGTAGAACTGGACAACAAGTAGCAGATGAAAGTAGCTTAATTGTATTTGGAGAAGGAAAAATGATATTTCTTCCATTAATTGAAAAACTATCTATTGAAGCGCTGGTTCAAACAAATGTTGAACATTTTGCAACAAAATGTGACAGATTTATTTATAAAAATGTGTTATATCATGCAAGTACGTATGACAAAATATGGAATAAAAAGAAATAATAGTATGGTGGTGCTTACATCCCGAACTTTTATGCAAATTGCAGGAATTTTTAATGTAAAAACACTGACTGGAATTCAAAAATATGTTATTATTGGTAAATCTTTTGAAATGTTAGACGATGTTTTAGGTTCAAACAATTATTTTTCATCAGCAGATTATTGTACTGCAGTTAGGGACACTAATAATATTATTATAACTTGGTTTCCACATGAAGTTTATAGTAAATGTATTCTTTTGCCATGTAATAATACATCTTACATGATGAAACTAGTAAACAAAGTGGAAACTCATTAAAAAATGTATGTAGAGTGTCAAGAAATTAGACTGTATAATAACATATCCGAGTTAACTTATTGCAACTGATTTGATATACAGTATGCCTTAATATTCCTGTATGAACCTCAACTATTGAGAGTAATTCTTAATATATGGGAATGAACTCTCAACGATTGACAACATACCCTCGATATTTAAGATTGTTTAATGATCGGTGTTTTAGAATTAAGAAACAAGGTTTACGACGATTACTCGGCCTTGTAATATTAAATTTCTAATCGAGCGTTAAATTTAAAATTGACCGAGTATAAGAAACGGCGCGAAGTTTCTTATACCGATGAGTCAACGCGAGACGTAGAAAAAATAAGAACACCGTCTGCTGGCCGGAATCACCGGTAACGAGAATTCGCATTCGAATTCTCGGAACAGGCGTTCTCGCTCTACTTACACAATACGTGACAGAAAAGGACAGACTAATCCGCCGAATACGCCGCACAGCGGAGGATTAGTTTTCTTCGACGAGAAAGCCGGAGTTCCGACCCTGTCTGCATAGAGCCGTCAAACTGAACAGATCGGACGATTACGATACTGATTCCCCAGTTCATTATACGATTGAATTTAACTTGAAATCGTCGCAGAAAAGGACGAAGCATAGACTGTCTTACAGTTCCTCGCGATACCCGATTCCACGAAGCGAACGAAAGATACTCTTTCGATTCGTATTTAGCGTGCCCCCGCACTGACTTTCACTTGCAGGGAAAAAGATACGAACAGGAGGTCGTATCTTGCTAGCGGATTATGCTCTGGGTCAGTGGCTAATTGTTGGTCGACCGCCGGTTGAAGGATCGGCGCTTTCATAAGGCGCCTGCAGTGGGTATTGGATCTTCACCCGATATTGCAGAGTTCCGCGAATAATACGCGCTCCAGGTCTTCCTGGCACAGTTGCACGAGAAATACGTACTTTCACTCTTTTCTTTTTGAAGGGAAAATATTTTGTCTGTTTCACCAGGCAATTAATAGGCAAGCGATTTTCTGTAATTCGCACGAATGTTGAATGACAGAACTATGTAATTTTTACACGGAGACACTGTATGAACATATACAATACATTAAACTACATGTATGCTGGCAACAGATAGTGGCCAGTAATAAAGTAATATAAGTCCCAAAAAATATTTAGGAAATTGTGGGGTCTACGGAAAAGCATACAAACCTAGATGCCTCAGAGGACCGCTATCATATCAATAGGGCGGCAGATATATGTAGAAGTATGTGAAAGAATGAAAGTATCAGTGATCGGGACCAGGGATCTCGTAATTTTTCGCAGACGGCTCGCTTCCCCTGTTTTTCGCCCGTATTTCGATCCCCACTACTATTCCCCTCATGCGTGCTCATGCGCGTTAGCGAAGCTCTCCGTGAAAATCACTGCATACCCCCACCAACTATTGGTCCCCACCATGGTCGCATCGTCCCCACTTTCCGGCCGAGCGAAAAATTACGAGATCCCTGATCGGGACCCCGTTCTTTTCAAAGGAAAATTGTCAAGCACCATTTGTGGCACGATGTGTTCGTCACTGAGCTCAATGCGGATTGTATACCGCAGTTAACTAGCGGAACTACCAAGGAGAGAGTTCGGAGTGTTGTAAGCACTCCACTTTTTCCGAGGCAGTGCTCAAAGATACCGTCTGCGCCACGAGAGATAGAGTTGTACTCTGTTCGTGCCAGACTTATAAATAGCACAAGCTCATTCATTAATGTTTTATAGAACATTCTATGTGATTCAGTTTTCAAAATTCACATCCTACGTATTTTTAACAAGTTTACTTTCCTTCCGTTGAAAAGAAATAAAATAACAATCATTATCTGAGCAAATCGGATATCACTATTTTAATAGTAAAATAGGAAGGTCTCATCTCATAAAATTTTACCATATAATATACTCCATATC
>NW_017174545.1:262861-268293 GCF_001652005.2 Ceratina calcarata | reverse complement strand
ATTAGGCCAGTCATATTAGTCTCAAGAGACCCGATTTTTGCAAAAATTAAAATATAGCAATTTTCCAATTGTAAATGGTTCAAATAAGTATGTAGAATGATAATATAACAATGGAAATTATTTTATTATTAAATACCTAAAATGTAATTAATTATTTAATTAATTACACACAATTAACTAATTATTATTAATATGCAAGAATTATAATACAGTACACCTCTTTACGCTCTCTTTATGCTCTTTCCTCTCTATTTCTGTTCTCGCTCTCTCCGCCGCCTTCCTCCGCACCATCTCCTTCTCTCCTATCTACTATGCCTCTCTCCCCTAATCCTCTACACTCTCCCTCGCGCCTCTCCTGGACCTCCGCTTCCGTTCCTTTCGCTCCATTCTCCCTTTCATTCCTTCTCTCCCTTCCCCTCTCACCATCCTCTCTATCCCCCCCTCGCTCTCCCGAGCTACTTCATCCAACTCTCCCCCTCTCCCCCTGCCCCCATAATCTCCCTTATCCTTTCTCCACTGACCTTCTCTATCCTCTCTCCTCCCTCACAACTCTTTAAGACGTGTCCCCACGTCTCCTCCTCCATTCCGCAGACCCTGCACGTTCTGTCTCCTCCCGTCTCCCAATATCTCCTCTCTTTCATTTCATTCCCTAACCTATACCTCGCTACCCTCCTCCATCTCTCCTCTCTCCACCGCGCCTCCAGATATTTTGGTATTCCTTCCGTCCTCACTTCCTTATACCACCTGTTGTACCTTGATTCATTTATTCTTCCCGCTCTTTCTCTCTTTTATGCCCAATCCCCACAGACCTTGCGGTGCGGTGCGGTGCGGCGTTTTTCGAGCCGACCGTGAGCTCGACCAGGGCCGAAAACCAAGTTTACAGCATATACTGAAAGCGTGTAAAAGCCGGAGGCTTCGAGGGGCCCCAGAGAAGTTGCGTCGAAACTTAGGAGATCGAGGACTAAGAGTACGGTCAAACCACCCGCTGTTCACTTTCAAATAGGTTTTTAAGTCCCAAAAAGGTCGATTTTTATGGCCTGTGCGGCGTTCAGGAAAAAATCGCAGCCTGCGATTTTTTCCCGAACGCCGCATGCGAACTTTCTGTAGGAGATTCTTCCAGCTTGCAAAAAACAAGTATAATAATATACTATAATAATGATAACTATTTTTTTAAATCATATTCACTTTTCTCAATTTTAAATATAATTTAAAACAGATACAAATAAAGAAATCATTAAGATATTTATTTCATCGTTTCATCATGGGTTGTTACGTTGTTTTATTTCCGAAAGAAATGCGTCTTTTGATAGAAACCAATTTTTTGTACATTATTATGTTAATGATATACGATGGTCAAGTTGGTTGTTTCAAATGGGACGGCATACATTTCTTTTTTTACCATTGATTTTTAAGGACGATTTCATTTAATCCTTCATGTATATCGATTTGCTTGATTAGATTTTGAGGTGTTCTATTGAAGAAGTTTATTATTTTACTCATTTTCGGAAGCTGAAACGGGAAGCACAGCAGGCAGTCCTGTTGCTGTTAAGCCACTTGAAACAGATACGTATGGTTCGGGTTGTGACATTGTTATTGTGGAAAAGTGTTCTCCTTTGGACCTGCCGCTCCTTGTACCCGTACATCTGGATGTAATGAAACGGCTTGTCCCTCAACTGCTGCACCAAGTACGCCAGGTACCTTTTGCTTCTGTTTTCTTTTATGTTTTCAGTGTGTCTGAATATTGTTTATTCTCGCAGGTATTAATTATTTAAACTTTCATTCCACATAGGTGAAACAAGGTATAAAAGTGTGGAGTAATAAAATTGAAATATAAAAAAATAGAAAAAGAAATAACGTTCCTAACTTCAGCTATTGCTTTAATATTTCTCATAGCTGTCTCTCTCATTTTTGCCATCAACTCTGCCATTGAGTGGCTGCCTCCATGTCTATATGCTCTAAGGTAACAACCCATGATGAAATGAATTTCTTAATTATAGCTATTACTTATAATAAAAATTTGATATTAATTACAAATAAAATGAAAATTATGGTGACTGCGATTAAATCGAGAAAATATTTCATGCCGAGTTCCCCGTAAGATAGGACCCCATAGTTAGAACCTTCAAACGGCAAGATACGGCAGTGGAAAATGTGCTGGTCAGACCCAAAAATGCCGCACCGCACCGCACTGCAAGGTCTGTGGGGATTGACCATTACTCTTCCCTGTCCTCCCTTTCCATCCTCTCGAATTCCTCTCCGCTTCCCAATTCCTCCTCCCTCCCCCTTCCTCCCCCGCTGTTCTTTCGCTCTTTCCTTTCCTTCTCTCATCTCGACATCTCCTCCCCCTCTCTCCATTCCCATATTTCCGCTCGGTACCCCATCACTGTCCACAGTAGAGTGTCGAAAAGCCACAAACACCTGCTCTATTTCCTCCCGAACTTCCTTCGTCCAATCCCCCAGGCACTCCTCATTACGACTCCTGCCTTTCTCAACCTCTCCTTTATATGCCCCTCCTGCCCCCATTGACCCTAAACAGGTACCTCAAGTACTTAATCTCCCTCCTCCCTTCCTGAACCTCATTACCTTGATCTTCCCCACATTCTCCACCCAAATTCTTCCTTTCAAAATACCTTTCTAAAAGAGTATGATTAGCTCTCCATCTCCTCCTCATTTTCCACAATGACTACCACGTCGTCCACGTATGCCAACATATACACCCTTCTCTCCCGCCTCCCCTAATACTGGCCTTCAGGTTCACAAACAGCGCTACCATCTTCCCTTTTTCCCTTTTGATCCTGTCGTTCACACCATGGTTTAGGACTTCCCGACCTTCTAATCTCACCCACCTCCCGACACCCCCCAAGAGTCCCATGAAATATTCTCTCCACTCTTCTTCTCCTATCTCTTCGTTCATTCTCTTCCTTTCCTTCCTCCCTCTCTTCACTATCTCCCATACCCTGTTTTCCGTCCTGGCTTCCGCCACCTCCTTTATCAGCCTCTCTCGTTCCTCCTCTTTTTTTCTCTCGCATAACTCCTTATACCCTCTCCTTTCCCTTCTGTATTCTTCTGTTGTCCCCCCCGTCTTTCTCCATCTGCGTAATGGTCGATCCTCACAGAGCGTGCGATGCGATGCGATGCGCTGCGTTTCCGTATTTTTCGAGCCTACGGCCGTATTTATCAGTGCTGTAGACTGTACGGTACAGCATATACTAAAAACACGTAAACGTCGGAGACTTTGGAGGGCCCCCGTAATAGTTAGCCGGGAATCCGTAACTCGAGGACCCAAACTACGGGTCAAACCGCCCGCTGTTCTGAGAAGGTCGATTTTATGGCTTCTGCGGTGAAATCCTCGGGATTTCTTGGCGAGAACACTTTCGGAAACATCGCATGCGTTTCTTTTCGTCTATGTGTAAGTGAATCGCATCGAACTTTTCATCTATGAGTAAGTGGACAGCGGGTGTGTGACCCCTACTTTTGGTCCTCGAGCTACCAATTCTCGGCTAGCTAACACTGGGGCCCAGGGGTCTCGCGATTTATCCCACACGGCTCGCTTCCCCTGTTTTTCGCCCGTATTTCGATCCCCACTACTATTTCCCTCGTGCGCGTTCGCGAAGCTCTCCGCAGCGCTACCGTGAAAATCACTGCATACCCCCACCAACTATTGGTCCCCATCATGGTCGCGTCGTCCCCACTTTCCGGCCGTGGGATAAATCGCGAGACCCCTGCTCGGGCCCTCCGAAGTCTTCGACTTTTACATGCTTTTAGTATATGCTGTAGGGTATACCCTACAGCACTGGCAGACCCGGTCGAAAACTCGAAAAATACGGAAACGCAGCGCATCGCATCGCATCGCACGCTCTGTGAGGATCGACCATAACTTCGCTCTCACCTCGGCCTTCTTCTCCCTGCACTCCTCGTCCCACCACGTCTCCCTCCTCTTTCCTCTTTCCCATCCTCCCTCCATCTCCCTCCTCCAGATTTCCTCCTTTATCTTCTCCACCGCCTCATTCAAGTCTCCTGTATCCCTTCCCCCTCCACTCTCTTCCCTGCCATTCCCTTTTCCAATTCCTCCTTCATTTTTTCGGACCAGCGTCCACTCCCCATATTTCTCTCTCTCCTCTCCTCCTTTCTCCTCACCCCTTGCCCCTTTTCACCGTCACTATCAGTGGGTGATGATCCGATTCTATCCTTTCCACCACTTCCATCTTTTCTATTTCTTCCCTCGTGCTTTCCTCCACCACTGTGTAGTCTATTACCGTCTCCGCTTTCCCGCCTGTGTAAGTAAATTCCCCCCTCCTCGTCCCCCTCTATAACCCCGTTAAAAATCCCCTATCCTACCTCCTCTATCAATTTAATCAGTTTCTTTCCATCGCTGTTCACCTTGCTGTCTTTCGACCTTTTCTCCCCTTCTTCCTCAGGTCCCCTTACTCTCCCTATCCACGCGTTGAAATCGCCCCCTACGCTAACACTCTCCTTCCCTGTTCGTGTCCCCATCCATCCCCTCAGCTCCTCCAGCTTCCTGTCCATGTCCCCGTTTACGTACACCGCTACCACCCTCCACTCCTCCTCTCCCGCTCTGACTTCTCTCGCCATCAACCCCTCTATTTCTTTTTCCTCTCTCACTCCCATTAACATCCCGCCTATTGCCCTTCCTTTCTTGCTCTTTCTCTTCGCCCACTGCTTTCTCCAACTGTATCCCTTCGGCAGTCTGTTTTCTACTTTGCTCCATCTCTTCTCCTCCAGCCAGGTCTCTATCAGTACTATCACCTCCCACTCTCCTACCTCCTTCCAAAATTCCTTGTCTTTATTATCTATCCCCGCCACGTTCCAGAAATCTATTCTCTATTCTCTATTTTCATGAGCTATAATTTAGTGAAGTTATCAAAATCGCAATTTTCACGACTTTTGGCTAAAAATTTACACGTTTTAATGTCTGTTTCTATAACTCTTCTAGATTATGCTCAAGCAAGGAAATCTGGACTGACCAGTTTTCTTTTACGTTCTGCCAGTATCGTGAAAATAACAAATTTCTGAAATGTTGGTGCCATCCATTAGAAAACTATAATCGATGGAGTTTTAAAATTTTGCATACTCTTTCAGATACTTGATCTTTTCCTAGAATACGAGTGTAAAAATGTGATTTCCTCAAAAGTGATTAACAATGTTAGATTACGACGAATTTCGTGTTTGATCCCAAGTTGTAACTAAACTATTGGAGATAGAGAGGTGCCACCACCGATTTTTTTGTAGACGATTTAATAAGGAACAATTTTTGTTCACAACTTTTTTCGCTGAAATCAGTACTTTATAAGATATAGAGCAAAACATGAAAAAAAAACACGAAAATTGCACTATAATTGTTTATTATTAACTTAGCTTACAAAACTCGGGATTCCATTATTATATTATCATTCTACATACTTGTATGTATG
>NW_017174545.1:255556-262344 GCF_001652005.2 Ceratina calcarata | reverse complement strand
ATATTATTAACTAATTAATAATTATTTAATTTAAATAATTATTTTATTATTGAACATGTGATAAGATTCTATCAAGGGTTGAAACGAAATTTTTTATTTCTTTTCCTTACCTTTGTCGTGGACGATGATATCGGAGTTCTTAAAAATTTCTTGAGGGGTGATCACGTTCAGATTTAAGGGACGGTCCACATCGATTCCATCAATGTCCATCATACGTTGCATTCTCTCCACAACGAACATATGGTCCAATCGCAATTCAGGTTCTATCTGAATTTCATCATCATTAGTTGCATCATCACATCATTGTTATTAAATATTAACTGAAATTAAGGTAAATGTCACAATTTCTGTTCGGGTCTCAATTTATACTGATTGGCTTCTTTTTCTATTTTGGTGTCTGCCAACGACCACGCGTTCTTTTAGGCTGGCGTTTCTCTATCTTAATTTTATACTTCATTTCACGTTCTTCATTGAAGCCTAGTTTTAATCTCTAACTCTTTAGTCTATTTACTACCCTCATCCGCTGTCTTCGAACGTGATCTTATGCACGTTTCTTTTCCTTTCTTTCCATCGACGCGCTTTATCTTTTCTACGACTGTCTTTTTTCTCTTCCTCCCTGTTAATGTTGTCCTAAGCATTTCCTATCCCTGTCTATCCTATATTTCCAATCCCAGTTGTGTACAGGAAACAGAGACTTAAGCAAATGCTTAAGGCGATCTTAAAGTTAAGTAACGATTCTGAATACCGGCCAAAGAGTGGAGACACTTCGTATCGTACTGTACATTGCCGAAAATTCGTATGAAATACTCATCAAACATATCATCAGACGGAGTCACTTATTTTCTGCATAATGCACGCACGATCCCACAATGTTAAATTGACGTGTGAAACTATAGGAAGATACGCATAGAGATAAATTTCGGTAAAGATATAAGTTAGTGAATAGAAATTGTGACATTCACTCAATTGACTTTTAATGATGTCCAACTCAACGGAATTATTGCCTGACAGTGATAACAATCATGATAGAAATACGTAAGGTATGTCTTCCCGGTGGTATCATTTTTGTCACTGCGTACTCCGTACGATGGCCATATCGAGAAATGATCACTCATTGATTTCGAAAATAAAAACTGATTAAAACGACAAAAATACCAAGCTCCGCTGTTAAAAGTCGTTAATACTGGAATGGTAATACTGAAAAATTAGTGCGATGCTTGTAGCCGAGAAAACGTAAATTTAAAAAAGCTGATAATTCTTAGGAGTGTTATAAAATTTTTAAACAAATTTACAAATTGTAATTCCGATTTTTTAAGTTAAAAACTAATTTTAACTTGCAATGTTCTATAATTATCTTCCTTTTAACGCAAAATACAATTAATGAGTAAGAAAATATGGCGATTACATGCAAGGACTTGTAACTGGTAGTTCCACTTAGCTGCATAGCAACACGTCTTACGTATTTCCACCAGGATAGCAATATCTTGGTAAACAAATGACACTGTTCCAACATTTACATATTCCATATTAAAAGATACAGAGACTAAAAATCTTCAAATATATCACAAAAACTAAAAATCTGTTTTAATACATTCTTCACCGACGACAATTAAACTTCTGTCATGGTCAAAGACATGTAACAAACTGAGCGTTTACCTGGGAATCTGGATGTAATCTGGGAAAGGGAGAAAGAGTAATGGATAGCGTGGTTTTTTCTTTCTATGAGTAAAGAGTGGGGTAATGCGAGAGAGACGGAATTGAGCATGTCATCTCTTTCACATGCGCGGCCAACTGAATAACATTGGTCGCTTGGTCTATCCTTATGTCTATGGTCATGGTGTCAAAACTTTGTTGATCGGTTACGAGTTAACTCGCCAACGCTCCGCCTTCGTTTCGCGCAAACTCCGTTCGGTCAGAGAATGGACTCTTCCTCTATATTCCCCTCTTCCTCTGTATTATTAAATACAATTCTATATATTGAATATATAATTCTAAATAACGAATCTATATATGCTATCTATTAATGCATTCACTCTATGCCATAGATTGCAATTGTTAATATGATATGCAATTGTTATTTAGCACACGAAATACTTCTTTAGCTAATATTTAGCTAATAAAATCCGTCAAGGTGTATCCATTTTTTTATGAAAAAGAAACTTCAACTATGACGAAATGTAACGACGAAGAATTCCTCAATGAATTATAAGCGCGAGAGAGGTTAAGAGTGAGGAAGCGCGCAGTTAAAAAGGTACAAGAAACCAGATGCTCAGGACTTCGGGATTCGAACGCCTTCGTTTGGGCCCACGGCCGTGTTGCTTTTTACGATATTTTTACATTACTTATCCTGGTTCTAATTTTAGAAAAGTACAAATTCCGATGAATTTTCGTGGAAAAAAGAAGCAACAAAATGTATACTACTCATTGTTTGTTTTCAATCAGCATTGTTTCTCACGTTGTGTGCCGCGATGCATAGATACGTCGTGAGAATACTTCAAGTATATCACGAAAATATCAAATATTTTCTACTTCGGTTTCTTTATTTTATTTTAATGTATTCTATTTAATATATAGTGCTGATTTTCAATGGAGATGAGCCCGCTCGTCTTCGACATACGATCGTCGCGACATCCCCTTCACATCTCAAGTATCCCATATTTTTCACACTACCTCGGAGATGATTACGAGGGATCGGTAGCCGAAACTGTCTGCTCAGACCCCAGAAGCATTATCAAAGATGGAACACGATAGGGGAGCATATTTCTTTTCTTCGTTCATTTTTTATTTTTCTTCTCTTCGTCACTGTGCGCGCTAGCATTCCCGTGCGCAGATCGACGGTGTGGCAAGTCCATCAGTGTGCGCAAGATCGTAAAAACGACCTTTTGAAGTGGATTTGCGCGGATGCGCGGCAACGCCGTTGTACAAGTGAGTTGTTACTGTCAGAAGTGTGATACACCTTGCGCGTGAAACCCATTTGTGCAATATTATACATATATGAATAGACGTTGTAATATATTGTAAGTTGTGTGAATTGTTAACGTGACTTGGTGACGTGAAATATGAAGCAGGAGACTGCCTCTACGTCTCGTAGACACTCGCGGGATAGTTCATGGCACCGAATGCAGAAGGGCGAACGATTTCGCGAGGAGAATCGGCTAGGGTCGCGTGGTTGTTCGCGAGACGATTCACAAAATCAAAGGAACAATCGTGGACGTGATCAATCGCATGAACGGCGACGCGATTATTCAAGAGATTGTGCTACGATTCGCGAACAAGGAACGTCACGAGGCCGATGGTCGGATAGCCGGTCGCTATCACGAGAGACGACGGAATCTTCATTAGATAGTTCTTCAGACGAAGATCTGCAAGCGACTGCTAAACGATGGAGGCGCGACCTGAGACTTATGCAGTTGAGGCCGATTGGAGACGAGTTCGCGGTTCCGCAATTCGACCCCGCGAATGTCGAACAATTGGTGCGACAAGTGGACCGACTCGCACGTCGTTACGTGTGGAGTGACGAACATACTGTAATAGTGGTCATGAAGAACTTGAAGGGGTACGCGTATAGGATTTTCGCCGAAGAACTAATGGAGGACCCGACGTGGAAATCCTTGAAATCGGCACTTGTTCGACAATTAAAACAGTCACTACCCTTCGCGCAGTTGTTGAAGGAAGCGGCGAACTATTCGGCCAGTCCCGGTCAAAACTTGGGCGATTATTGTTCTCAGAAACTTTCAAAGTTACGGGTGTTAAAATTAAACATCCCCGATGCTTTTTGGAGGATGCAATCATTGGTGGAATCGGGGACGAAAATGTCGTGCGGACGATTCGTTCAAATCGGTTCGAAAATGTAAATGAATTGTATACCATTATGAGTGACATGGGAACGATGCCAGTCGCAGGGACTATCAATGAAAAGATCGCACCGCGCCAGGTAGCGACTACGCGAGGGGTAGATCACGTCCGGCAATCCCCAGAGACTTCTACGACGTCGACGTGGGCCACTGAATCGGAGCAGAAGGAGATGGATCAACGATCTTCGGTGATCTATTTCAATTGCGGCGAAGCCGGGCGCCACGCAGCTAAGAGCACCAGGACCGCTGCTACTTGCGGAAGCTTCGATACACATCTGAGCAAGTTCTCCCTCCAAGCCAATCGGATCAATAACAGAAGGGTGAGTGCAGCTAATACGTATGTGCACGGTGCTCGAGTAAGATCGCCAGCGGCCGCGTTTACGCTTCACTGCAACCCGAGTTAGTTTGACGGTGTTTATTGAAGAAAAAAAGCTTTTCACAAATTAACCTTGTCGCTACGGGCGGGTTCTCCGCTACGTTACTCCCGCTGAACAGCTGCAGTTGCCCGTAGTACGTCAGCGGCATTTTATGCAGAGCGACTATAGTCGCCCATAGTAGCGAAAGGGTTAAAAACGTTAATACAGAGGTGTTCAGCATAGGCTCTGGCCGGCAAATCTTTCAGCCAATTATTGTCTTCTTATTGTTGAGGAATCGATTTCCCTGCCGTTTACATGCAAATTTTTATCGCTTCTCTAAGCTTAAAAAACCTGTCATGAGTGCCTGGCTTATTTTATTTGAACCACGAGGGTCGGCCCCCCCCCCCCGCTATTGAATGCCCGCGAGCAAACTCGCGGGCAAAAGAGGACTGCCCTTGCCAGAACTGCTCATGACAGGTTTTTCAAATGTTTTCTGAATCTGAACTCGGACGTGTATATGTCAAGTGATTGACAATGTTATAAATACAAGTGATTCGATAGAATACTGAACTTCTATCCTCACCATAGTTTTTACTACAAGATAATACAAATAGAGAGAGAGAATATAAAAAGAAGGATAGAAATCCCCCATAGCTTCTCGCTTCTTGGAGCATCGTCGCTACTCTTCTATCTTACGACTTTTGACAGCCGCGCACACTCCAGATATTTTATATAGTCCAATGGTTACAATACTTTCGATCAAACGATTGTCACTATTAGATAGACACATGAACACTATTCACGTGACATTCTGCGACACGTAAAACGGGATGGTTCCTTTACGACTGCTCTAAGATGATTCCATTTGCACGGCGGTCAGAAACAAAATACTATCGATGCCTAAACGCAGTGTCGGATCACAAAAAGAAATAATGTATGATTTCAATAATTTACATTTTACATATTTAGTTTTCCTAACACAATTTTTTACATTCTATTAATTTCCTTGTTCATTTCTCAAACATGCGTTTTAAAATAATAATGTAAAATAAATATCAAATGGTCGCGACATATTACGCATTAATAGTGTAGACGTATTTCACATTACACTCCTGCGGGAACCATGCGTTCTTTTGTTAACTTCCCAACAATCAGTTCGTAGCCGTTATCCTGTGGCAAGTGCGTCGCGTAAAGGATTAAAAGACTTCGAAATTATTGTGCGCTTACAATTAGTGTTTCGTGTCTTGTGCGTGTGTGTGTGTGTTTGTGTGATTTTTTTCAGGGGAAAGCAAGAGAGAAGACAGAAAAGAGAAGACAGAAGAGAGAAGAGAAAAGAGAGAAGCAACAGAGAAGAGGAAGGATGCCGAACGAATTTTCAACGATTGAACTCGCGAACATACACCTTATTTACGGAGAAGCGCGCTGCAGCACGATTAGAGCACGCGAAATTTATGCTGAAAGATTTCCTCATCGGAGTCTGCCGGATAGGAAAACTTTCCTTCGCGTGCATCAAAGAGCGCGCAGTACCGGCATGCTGGTGCGATCTCGATCAGGAGGTCGTTCCCAACAGAATTCGGATTTAGAAGAACGAATTCTGAGCCACATCGAAGAGGATCCGACGATGAGCACGCGACAAATTGCGACTATGGAAGGCGTGAGCCATACAACCGTATGGAGGACGTTGAAGGATCAACAGATGCACCCGTACCATTACCAGCGGGTGCAACAATTAGAAGAGGGTGACCCAGAGCGCCGAAGAAATTTCTGTAGCTGGATGCTGCAGAAATTGCGCGAGAATGAAAATTTTATATCGCAAATCCTCTTCACCGACGAAGCAGGATTTGACAGGAGTGGCGTGTTCAATCTGCACAATGAACACGTCTGGGCAATTGAAAATCCACACGCAGTAGTGGAGAGGCATTCTCAACGACAATTTTCCTGCAACGTATGGGCAGGAATTGTCAATGAGACTCTTATTGGCCCTGTTATTCTACCGAATCGTCTAACAGGTCAATATTATTTGGATTTTCTGCAAAATGAGTTACCGGAACTCTTAGCAGACGTACCACTGTCGACGCGACGAGACATGTGGTACATGCATGACGGAGCACCGCCACATTCAACGACTGCTGTAACTAATCACCTGAATTCCACTTTTGGGGAGAAGTGGATTGGAAGAAGAGGACCTGTACCTTGGCCTGCGCGATCTCCAGATTTGAACCCCTTAGATTTTTTCTTCTGGGGTCATTTTAAGACGCTGGTGTATTCCACACCAGTAAATACGCTCGAAGACCTGGTGCTGCGCATACAATTTACAGCCGGTATCATAAAAAATGTGACAGGTGACTTTAAAAAAGTGAACGACAATTTTCGGAAGAGGATTCAATTGTGTTTAGAGCAGGACGGTGGACACTTTGAACACCTGCTCTAAGTGATCTGACTGTGGACACTGCGGACGGGACAATCGCGGTGCATCTTGCACATAGACACTCGCGGCCGGGACAATCGCGGTGCATGTGTTTGTGCGTAGAGGTGTATGTTATTTCTGGACACTGCGGACGGGACAATCGCGGTGCAT
>NW_017174545.1:245652-255423 GCF_001652005.2 Ceratina calcarata | reverse complement strand
ACGCAAGGCGAAGCCAACTGATCGCTCGCTCGAAGATTTTCTTCCAGAAAATCTTTCCCCACTCGAGGGACAAGTTCGTTAGAGAAAATGTGTTTGTATTTTTCAACTAAACCCGACCTTCGTTTCTTTGTCGTCCTTAAAAATTCTTCACGTGCAGAACACTCGAACCGATGACAAGAGACAGTTCTCAGACTTACACTTACCAGATGCCAAGACCGAATTGTCATACACATCCTGCTGAGTGGGGAAAAATTTCCTGGAAGAAAATCTTCGAGCGAGCGATCAGTTGGCTTCGCCTTGCGTTACTAAACAGAACGGTGCGTGCCTTAACGAACACGGAATATTTTAATATGTTCGTTATTTACGCGTAAATGAGTTAGAATCCGAGAGCGGCAGTGGAATTGTTCCGCGAACAGTATTCCGATCGGAGCTAAGAATTAAAATGAAAACGTGTATACAAATTTTCAATTGCAAAGTGCAATGTGACAGTGGATTTGTAAAATGAAAAGTGGCAGTGAATTTGGGAAGTGTAAAAGTGACAATTTTTGTTTTGTAAAAATTTGCCAGTGGGAAAGTGACAATGATCGTGATGATAAGGAAAAAATCGTCGGGTGCAGGTCATTGACTTACTCCAAACATCAGCTGCTGCGAGCCATGTGTCCTATCTTCGAATGCCGAAGGTCGACCCATTGACCCATTGACGATCTTCGACGAGCAGATGCACTGACCAACGAAGAAGTAAGTTCAATTCTGATTTTTTTCGCATTTTTCATAATTTTACGTACTCTGTAATTTGTAAATTTCTTAGTTATTTCATTCAGTATGTTACTTTCGTTCAGTGAACGTAAGTAACGACTAATCCCTTTCTTTCTTTTGATATTTAACCAATTTGTTAGTTCGTTTTTGCATGCAACATTTCTTTAATCCTATGCTCTCGTCACGAGCGCGACATACGGGCGCGGCAACGCACGAGGCGGTTATCGCGCTCCTGCCCGCCTTGTATACTCGCGCTCTGATTGGGCGGGGATTTTTGTTAATAACTCAATAACCACGCCTCGGACAACTTTTTCGCAAAGGAAAAAGTTGTTTAAAATCACCTCAGCTCCTCCTCATTTTCGGGCGTAAAGGGAGTTCTGGGACACCCTGTATATATATAATACAAAAATACATAGCAGGTATGATATTTGTTCTGTCAATTTTGATACTGGTAATATACGTATTCCTTTTTTTGCATAGTCCCCTTGTATGTTTTGGAAAATTAAAAATATTTTTAATTGACGTATTTTGTAGAGTTTGTAATTTTTTTTAATTTTAAATTTATTTGTACGTCTACAGATTGTTACTATGTAGTTACAATGTAAAATGATTATGTATAAAAGCATAATACATGTTTAGTTTAGTTTTTGTGTATTAATTTTTGAAATTGTCTAAATAAAATTCTGAAACACATATATTTTTATCAATTTTTCCTAATTAAAAACTGTCCGGCATGCCGGCAACGCGATAAGTAATATTTGTAATTTTCTGGCACGTGCACATAAAAAGGTTCGCCACCATTGGCATAAAGGATTAAGAAGTTTAAGAATTTATCGGAGTCATTGTATGTTTAGTATTTAGTGTAAGTTGTGACTGTGTGTTTCGTGTCTTAGTCTTGTGGACAGTGCGCACGGGATAATCGCGGCGTATACATATGTACTCGTGTGGATATTTCATTTCGGTGCGTAGAAAAGGTCATTCACCCTCTTGACTCGAAAATCCAATAGAGAGAATTTCGATGTGCTCTTGCGGATTGAGCGAGTGATTAGGTTGAATGCCAGAATATATGGTTTCAATTAATTTCCCATCTCCAGCATCCGAGGTAAACCCACAAGTCCTATTTATGGTTATCGACATGCATCAATCGGCGGTAATCAACTGTGCGTATGCTGTCAATGATTCCTTCGTCGAAATCACCATTAAAATCATGGAGGTCACTACGAAAGTACGTGCAATCGTAGTAGAATCGATGAATCATGAAATGATTGTTGGACGCGTTTATTTAGATCAAGCGCATATGATGTTGATAAAACAACGGTATAATATCATGATTCGGGAGTTACCGCGTATTCAAGATTGACAGGGGGGGGGGGGGGTAACGCAGAGATTTGCGCGGTCGAAGGGACGCTAGAGTTGGACCAGATTGCTTTCGGAGATATCGATAACGGGAGTAAGGAACGATGCTCAGAACTCTTGAGGTCATATTAAGATCGAATTACGACATCGATGAGAACATTGGGAAAAACCAACACCGTTAAAATGCAAATTCGCCGCACGATCAATGTGCCAGTTTATTACAATCCGTATCGAATGACAGCATCTGAGCGAGAAATCGCGCGATGAATAATTGCGGAGTTATTGGATAAGGGAATTATTCGGGAATCGGAATCATCGTATGCGAGTCCGATTACATTGGTGAAAAAGAAGACGGGCAATTATCAGGTTCGGAAACTTTGGTGGTGGGGGTACCTGTTTCAAGGGTAGGATCCGTGTTAAAATTAACCCTTTAATGCACAGTTTTTTTCTCGAGTGTGCACAGTTTGGCCTGTTTAGCGCGCTGAAATTAATTCGAGCATACAAGTTAAGAGGTTAAACGAACATTCTAAGACAGTTATATGACATAAACAAAATCATACTATATTTAATATAGAAGAAAACTGTTACACGAAAAAATAAGCAAAACTATTGAGGTGCACGCAGCCGAAACACTGACGCTGCTGCGAGACTGCCGGAGGCAGGGCTGCCAGAAAATCGTATGCCATTGTATCCCATACCCCCTCCACCCACAACTCGATTCCCTTTTTGCGTTGCCATAGCGCTGTCCGCTTGATTATTCCTTTCTGCTGAACATCGCGAGAGAAGAATTGATCCAATTTGCTGGTGGAAGGGGTAGGGGATACGATGGGATACGATTTCCTGACAGCTCTGACCGAAAGTCGTACCATAGTAACCAGGTTGAGGACGGGAGCCAACGAGAATCACCCCTTCCAGTTACGCATACCATCGCACCGTATCCGTGTGCTCCGATTTCGGCTCTAGTTCAGCTTAGTAGAAAGAGAAGGCGTAACATCAATTGGTCGCCCTTGCTCCTGATGCGTTAAGATCAGAGGGACGCGCCGCCGACTGAAGGTCTATCTACATAGACGTAACGACACTGTAACGTCACCGTAACGTAATGGGAACCTAGGTCTCCGTAGGTCGTAGGACGTAATTTTCAGTACTGTTCCCATTACGTTACGGTGCCGTTACGATGCCGTTACGCCTGTGTAGCTATATAGACCTTGACGAGGTCTGATGTGTCGCCTTCTCTCTCTACTAAGCCGAACTTGCGCCGAGCTCGGAGCACACGGATACGGTGCGATATACATAAGAGGAGGAGTTGATTCTCGTTGGCTTCCGTCCTCAATCTGGCCATTCTGGGCCGCACCCTCCGGTTCACAGTAATTATGACTAGGAAATCGTTCTCTCCTGATTTGTTGATAACTTTTCTCGGGTCCTCCTACGTAAGGAGCAGTAATCCCAACCCGTCCTGGGATTCCCAGGACGCTGGCGTTGTCCTCATGTTTTCGCCAGTTACAAATTTCTTTTTATCTGAGGGCAATAATCTCCTATGTGTCCAGCTCTCAAGCACTTATTGCCGGACGACCTTCAGGGACCATGTTTTCCTGCATTGGCATTTTTTCTAACATAAAAAAGAGTTCGAAGATCCTCGGTTAATCCGTACCGTTGCGTATGATTTTGCTTGCTTGGGAATACCCTCAACGCGCGTACAAGCAGTTAACCCAAGTCCTTCTTTGTTAAAAATATCCCTTAATTTCACAGGTCCAAGAGCAGATGAACACCGATAATATCCGAACCACGACGGAGGCACGCATCTTGTAGGGGGTGCAAGCTCAAAGGAAGGCAAAAAAATACGAGATAGGGGACCTAGTGATGGTGAAGGTCGCTTGTAAAAGTGTCATAAGAGGAACATAGAAGTTTACTGGCAGTTTGAAGGCCCATTTAGGATTTCTAGGATTCTAATAAAGAATGTCTACGAGGTCGAGGATCTTCGGGAAGGATGCCTAGGAATTCAGAAAGTTTCTGTCCACCGATTGAAGCCATGGGTCGCGGCTATGGAGTGATAAGTTCGTAAGCACAGGGAAAACAGAATTCTAAATATTAATCGTTGAGTAAATATCTAGACAATTTCAATGGTTCGCAGCGACTACCGGACGAAAGGGCTACCTTGACGACAAGCCGGTGGGCGAAGCCATCGAATCAACGGTGAAGCCTGACCGCAGTTGACCGCAAGATGGATTTCATCATATACCAATTGCTGAAGAATCTATCAAGTATACGTCGTTTATTACACCGTTTGGTCAATATGAATTTATGAAAATGCCTTTTGGGTTAAATCCGGCTCCAACAAAATTTCAACGATACGTGAGCGAAGTGCTCGATGATTTAATCCAAGCCGGTGACATAATAGTCTATATAGATTATTTTCTAATCGCGACACAGACTTTAGAGCAGAGCTGTTCAGCATAGGCTCTGGCGGGCAAGGGCAGCCTCGGTTTCCCGCGGGCAATCTCGCGGGCATTCAGTAGTGGGAGACCGGCCCTCGTGGTTCAGATAAGATAAGCCAGACGCTCATAAGGAATTATTATAAAATTTTCATGCAAACGGCAGGGAAACTGATTCCTCAATTAGAAGACAATAATTGGCTAAAAGATTTGCCGGCCAGAGCCTATGCTGAACAGCTCTGTATTAACGTCTTTAACCCTTTCGCTACTACGGGCGTCTATAGTTGCTCTGCATAAAATGCCGCTGACGTACTACGGGCAACTGCAGCTGTTCAGCGGGAGTAACGTGGCGGAGAACCTGCCCGTAGCGACAAGGTTAATTTGTGAAAAGTTTTTTTTCTTCAGTAAATACCGTCAGAACAACTCGGGTTGCAGTGAAGCGTAAACGCGGCCGCTGGCGATCTTACTCGAGCACCGTGCACATTTTTGGCGCGGCGGCCCGTTCAGCGGGAGTACCGCGGCGGAGAACCCGCCCGTAACGTAAGGTAAATACGTATTAGCTGCACTCACCCTTCTGTTATTGGTCCGATTGGCTTGGAGGGAGAACTTGCTCAGATGTGTATCGAAGCTTCCGCAAGTAGCAGCGGTCCTGATGCTCTTAGCTGCGTGGCGCCCGGCTTCGCCGCAATTGAAATAGATCACCGGAGATCGTTGATCCATCTCCTTTTGCTCCGATGCGTAGGCCGACATCAACGTCGTAGAAGCCTCTGGGGATTGCCGGACGTGATCTACCCCTCGGGTAGTCGCTACCTGGCGCGGTGCGATCTTTTCATTAATGGTCCCTGTGACTGGCATCGTTCCCATGTCACTCATAATGGTATACAATTCATTTACATTTTCGAACCGATTTGAACGAATTGTCCGCACGACATTTTCGTCCACAATTCCACCAATGAGTGCATCCTCCAAAAATGCATCGGGGATGTTTAATTTTAACGCCCGTAACTTCGAAAGTTTCTGAGAACAATAATCGCCCAAGTTTTGGCCGGGACTGGCCGAATAGTTCACCGCTTCCTTCAACAACTGCGCGAAGGGTAGTGACTGCTTTAATTGTCGAACAAGTACCGACTTCAAGGATTTCCACGTCGGGTCCTCCATTAGTTCTTCAGCGAAAATCCTATGCGCGTACCCCTTCAAGTTCTTCATGACCACTATTACAGTATGTTCGTCACTCCACACGTAACGACGCGCGAGTCGGTTCACTTGTCGCACCCATTGTTCGACATTCGCGGGGTCGAATTGCGGAACCGCGAACTCGTCTCCAATCGGCCTCAACTGCATACGTCTCAGGTCGCGCCTCAATCGTTTAGCAGTCGCTTGCAGATCTTCGTCTGACGAACTATCTAATGAAGATTCCATCGTCTCTCGTGATAGCGACCGAGTACCCGACCATCGGCCATTGGCTACAAGGCAACAAGAAAAAAATAATCTGTTTCAATACGAGAAAAATTTGCATAACTTATTAGATTTCTACAAGGTGTCACCGCGAGATCAATACCCGCAATTACATACAACTTCCGCAAAAATTTCATGTATGTTCGGTTCAACTTATTCGTGTGGACAATTATTTTCTATAATGAAAAAGACGAAATCTGTTATTAGAAATTCATTAAGTAGTTACCACACTAAATGTTCATTAATAGTTCACTCATGCGAAACGTTCGTTCCAAAATATAAAACAATTAGTACAACGGAAAAATCGAAGGACAGCACACGTGTATAAATTATGTTGTATTTTTGCGAATAATATGAATTTTACCCATCTGAAGAACGTTTAAAGATAATTTTTACTTTATATGCGCGTCACGTATGTAATCTTCTCGATCGGCGACAATGTAACAGTAGTAGTAAGTCTGTAAAATAGTAGTAGTAATAAGTGTTAGAAAATTTAGAAGTTAACAATTGTAATGACTGAAATGGGCCATTGGTAGTTTGTTAAGGAGGTTTCCCTTTTTACGAAGAGAAACTTTTTAAGGCCCAGATGCCATAAACAAGGGTCGCTAAGGGCCATAGTGATGTTGGGGCCTGATGGCCAAGGAAAACGGTTGGAAAAACACTTCTGTACGAACCGTGGTCGTGTAAGCACGTCAAATAAACGGAGAGTTCAATTTTATTCGGTGTATCAATCGTGGTTTTATACTATAACCTACGGCCTGTTCCTGTTTCCTTACATAAGTTTGCTGAAATTGCCCACAAAGGTCTCAATCAGTGTCCGCCGAATATTTTATGCCCGCGGTAATGAGATACCCTGCCCGTACGGGCAAAGCTTGAGCAGCTCTACTTAGAGCATCATTTTATAATTCTAAAACGTGTATTGAAACTATTAGTAGAAAATAAGCTTTTACGGATTGATAAATGTAAGTTTTTATTTACCGAGATCGAATACCTGGGATACATAATTAATGAAGGAATTAAACCCACAGATAAGGGTATTGAAGCAGTGCTAAAATTTCTGACACATAAAGTTACACGTGATGTACAGAGTTTTATTGGTCTATGTTCATACTTTCGAAAGTTTATAGAAGGATATTCAATAGCTAAACCACTATATGATTTTTGAAAAGAAAGGTCAAGTTTAAGTGTACAGAAGTGGAATTACATGCATTCGAAGCTTTGAAATCGAAATTGGTTACGGCTCCAATTTTAGCAATTTACGATCGAGGACTTGCGAGAAGGGAGTCACGGTGCTAAAACGGTGGTTGCCGTTGAAAGAATGAAGCCGTGGATTGCGGCAATTAAAGGATAAAGAATTGTTTGAGACCGGTAATGGATTGAATTCGTTTTTGATACGTCTCTTACAATTGTGACGAAAAAACTTAGGAACGATAGGTATATTTTATTGGATATTAACGGTTTTCAAAGTACACAGAAATGATATCAGGGTGTATGGGAGCCAAAAAACATGCGACTATGGGTGCATGCGAGTGCATCAAACAATGTTAATACTTGATTGAGAATATTAGATTATTGTATGTATGTGTGTGATTAAATATAATTTTGTTATTGGGATATAAGTTCTTCTGTATAACGTAGTCCGAGGACGGTCTATTGTCAGGACGGCCGAGTTGTAAGAGTAGTATATGTAAGAAGAGTATATGTATAATCTTTGCCGCGAGAACATAAACAATATGTTGCTGTTCGAAGCGGATGTTGATCTCGGATGACCAGAGTCGGCATCGAATTCTAAATAAGAAATTATTAGTCGATGAATACCCTGTTCCCAGACTCGCAGAATTATTTTCTTGTATGGTGTTCTCAAAAATCGATTTAAAACACGATGTCTCAACACTAGGACGGCTGTATCAAGAGTGTCTCTTTGGCCAAACCTTCTGGTTATCCTAGAACCTCCCCCATCCCCAGTATGACCTTCGTTCTATGCTGTATGGGCCTTTGTCAAGTCGCGTACCCTTAAAAGGCCTGCGTCGTTGGACACAGTCACCCCCCACTCTACTACGCGTTTTCGAATTTTCTTACACGAAGAGCAACAGAACTTGACGCTTTCACGAGGCTAATGTTCGGTACGGCATCCGCTCCTGCCACATGGCAACGTACGATAGAAGGAATTCTTCACGATATCGACGGGAGTTTTTCTAGACGATATACGTATTGCAAATCCTATAAAGGAGGAACACATTGAAAAACTAAATTTAGTCTTTAAACGATTACATCAGCATAATATTCAAATTAACTTAGAAAAATATGAATTTTTCATAAGTAGCATTCATTTTTGCGGGTACATATGTAAGTTACTGGTTAGTAACTTAGGGGTTTTCAATTTAGGATTGGTCTTTTAATAATAGACACGTGTTAATGCCGAATAATTACTGTAAATTTAGTAACTATAAGTTAAAACTAAGTGTTGAGTAGATGTTGCGATTGTTGATTACCTGAATCAACAACTATGTCCCAATTTAGGATAAGATACCCACATGTGTTTTTAAATAAGCAAATGTCACAATTTATGAGACGTTCGTAGTCATGCGAACGTCTTGGGAGTTTTAAACCAACTGAGTCTGTGGTTGAGGCGAGGTAAACAGCGATGACAGTTTAACGTAGCTTCCCGTAACGACTCATTTGAAATGATTCACACGAGCGGCTAAGTTTGTAGAACACAACAAATTTACACATAATCGATAAAAACAGAATTAATAAAGATCCGTCAAAATACGCTGCAATTAAAGATATGCCTCGCCCGAAAAATAAATCGGAAGTACGAGCTTTCCTTGGTTTTGTCTTATAAAAAGCTTGTCAACAATTTTACACCCTATATACAATTTGTTAAAAGATAAAGTTCCTTTCAATTGGAATGAATAATGTGAAAACGCATTCATTCAGGCTAAACAAGCTTTTTGTGAAAATAAAATTCTCGCATACAGGGTGTTCCGGAAAGATTGTTATAGCCGAAAATGGCAGATGGGGAGGAGCATTGTGAACAACAATTTCCTTTGGTAAAATACGAAATGGGGCTTGGTTACCGAGTTATTAACAAAAAACACGGACCAATCAGAGCGCTCGGTTGAGGCGGTCTCCGTTTCGGGAGCGCTGGCTCGGAGACAGCCGGGCGACTTTTCTCGCGTTTGAACAAGCGCTCCGCTCGGAACGAAGCGTTTTAAGAAAATGACGAATAACAAACTACATTAATAACAATGCAAGGAAATTGTTGTTCGTTTGTTATTATGAATAACAATTAATACACTTAATCGTTATTCACGTGGAATGGATGAGATAGATTGTTGATAATTGATGAATGATGATAGGATAAATGAGGAATTAACAAGTCGCAGGGAATATTGAATTAAAAAGGAAATGTAAAAACTGTAGAGATTTAGACTTACCCATTCATTCGCAAGTGCACCTGCTAACGATGGGCCACGGTCAATGGGTCAGCGTCTTTGCCGCTCGCAGGTAGGCCACAGCTGATCTTCTGTTCAGGGAAGGAACCCCGCAATCCACCGCACGATCATTGTCACTCTTAAAAATTTTAACACACTAAGATTGTTGCTCCTACGTCCTATCAATAAACGTCTTTGAAAGCAGCCGATTGATTTTTATACACAAATGCACTTTCATTACACCACTGTCACTCTTCACTTAAAAATTTTCAAACACTTACACTGTCGTTCTTGCACTCTAACATTAAACGTCTCCGAAAGGAACCGATTGTTTTTCA
>NW_017174545.1:242797-245545 GCF_001652005.2 Ceratina calcarata | reverse complement strand
GATAAGGGTATTGAAGCAGTGCTAAAATTTCTGACACATAAAGTTACACGTGATGTACAGAGTTTTATTGGTCTATGTTCATACTTTCGAAAGTTTATAGAAGGATATTCAATAGCTAAACCACTATATGATTTTTGAAAAGAAAGGTCAAGTTTAAGTGTACAGAAGTGGAATTACATGCATTCGA
Organism: Ceratina calcarata; assembly: GCF_001652005.2. Taxonomy (NCBI): domain Eukaryota; kingdom Metazoa; phylum Arthropoda; class Insecta; order Hymenoptera; family Apidae; genus Ceratina; species Ceratina calcarata. The sequence goes on along the minus strand of NW_017174545.1, from coordinate 245,358 downwards.
AGCTTTGAAATCGAAATTGGTTACGGCTCCAATTTTAGCAATTTACGATCGAGGACTTGCGAGAAGGGAGTCACGGTGCTAAAACGGTGGTTGCCGTTGAAAGAATGAAGCCGTGGATTGCGGCAATTAAAGGATAAAGAATTGTTTGAGACCGGTAATGGATTGAATTCGTTTTTGATACGTCTCTTACAATTGTGACGAAAAAACTTAGGAACGATAGGTATATTTTATTGGATATTAACGGTTTTCAAAGTACACAGAAATGATATCAGGGTGTATGGGAGCCAAAAAACATGCGACTATGGGTGCATGCGAGTGCATCAAACAATGTTAATACTTGATTGAGAATATTAGATTATTGTATGTATGTGTGTGATTAAATATAATTTTGTTATTGGGATATAAGTTCTTCTGTATAACGTAGTCCGAGGACGGTCTATTGTCAGGACGGCCGAGTTGTAAGAGTAGTATATGTAAGAAGAGTATATGTATAATCTTTGCCGCGAGAACATAAACAATATGTTGCTGTTCGAAGCGGATGTTGATCTCGGATGACCAGAGTCGGCATCGAATTCTAAATAAGAAATTATTAGTCGATGAATACCCTGTTCCCAGACTCGCAGAATTATTTTCTTGTATGGTGTTCTCAAAAATCGATTTAAAACACGATGTCTCAACACTAGGACGGCTGTATCAAGAGTGTCTCTTTGGCCAAACCTTCTGGTTATCCTAGAACCTCCCCCATCCCCAGTATGACCTTCGTTCTATGCTGTATGGGCCTTTGTCAAGTCGCGTACCCTTAAAAGGCCTGCGTCGTTGGACACAGTCACCCCCCACTCTACTACGCGTTTTCGAATTTTCTTACACGAAGAGCAACAGAACTTGACGCTTTCACGAGGCTAATGTTCGGTACGGCATCCGCTCCTGCCACATGGCAACGTACGATAGAAGGAATTCTTCACGATATCGACGGGAGTTTTTCTAGACGATATACGTATTGCAAATCCTATAAAGGAGGAACACATTGAAAAACTAAATTTAGTCTTTAAACGATTACATCAGCATAATATTCAAATTAACTTAGAAAAATATGAATTTTTCAGAAGTAGCATTCATTTTTGCGGGTACATATGTAAGTTACTGGTTAGTAACTTAGGGGTTTTCAATTTAGGATTGGTCTTTTAATAATAGACACGTGTTAATGCCGAATAATTACTGTAAATTTAGTAACTATAAGTTAAAACTAAGTGTTGAGTAGATGTTGCGATTGTTGATTACCTGAATCAACAACTATGTCCCAATTTAGGATAAGATACCCACATGTGTTTTTAAATAAGCAAATGTCACAATTTATGAGACGTTCGTAGTCATGCGAACGTCTTGGGAGTTTTAAACCAACTGAGTCTGTGGTTGAGGCGAGGTAAACAGCGATGACAGTTTAACGTAGCTTCCCGTAACGACTCATTTGAAATGATTCACACGAGCGGCTAAGTTTGTAGAACACAACAAATTTACACATAATCGATAAAAACAGAATTAATAAAGATCCGTCAAAATACGCTGCAATTAAAGATATGCCTCGCCCGAAAAATAAATCGGAAGTACGAGCTTTCCTTGGTTTTGTCTTATAAAAAGCTTGTCAACAATTTTACACCCTATATACAATTTGTTAAAAGATAAAGTTCCTTTCAATTGGAATGAATAATGTGAAAACGCATTCATTCAGGCTAAACAAGCTTTTTGTGAAAATAAAATTCTCGCATACAGGGTGTTCCGGAAAGATTGTTATAGCCGAAAATGGCAGATGGGGAGGAGCATTGTGAACAACAATTTCCTTTGGTAAAATACGAAATGGGGCTTGGTTACCGAGTTATTAACAAAAAACACGGACCAATCAGAGCGCTCGGTTGAGGCGGTCTCCGTTTCGGGAGCGTTGGCTCGGAGACAGCCGGCCGACTTTTCTCGCGTTTGAACAAGCGCTCCGCTCAGTACGAAGCGTTTTAAGAAAATGACGAATAACAAACTACATTAATAACAATGCAAGGAAATTGTTGTTCGTTTGTTATTATGAATAACAATTAATACACTTAATCGTTATTCACGTGGAATGGATGAGATAGATTGTTGATAATTGATGAATGATGATAGGATAAATGAGGAATTAACAAGTCGCAGGGAATATTGAATTAAAAAGGAAATGTAAAAACTGTAGAGATTTAGACTTACCCATTCATTCGCAAGTGCACCTGCTAACGATGGGCCACGGTCAATGGGTCAGCGTCTTTGCCGCTCGCAGGTAGGCCACAGCTGATCTTCTGTTCAGGGAAGGAACCCCGCAATCCACCGCACGATCATTGTCACTCTTAAAAATTTTAACACACTAAGATTGTTGCTCCTACGTCCTATCAATAAACGTCTTTGAAAGCAGCCGATTGATTTTTATACACAAATGCACTTTCATTACACCACTGTCACTCTTCACTTAAAAATTTTCAAACACTTACACTGTCGTTCTTGCACTCTAACATTAAACGTCTCCGAAAGGAACCGATTGTTTTTCA
>NW_017174545.1:210366-242551 GCF_001652005.2 Ceratina calcarata | reverse complement strand
TGAAAAACAATCGGTTCCTTTCGGAGACGTTTAATGTTAGAGTGCAAGAACGACAGTGTAAGTGTTTGAAAATTTTTAAGTGAAGAGTGACAGTGGTGTAATGAAAGTGCATTTGTGTATAAAAATCAATCGGCTGCTTTCAAAGACGTTTATTGATAGGACGTAGGAGCAACAATCTTAGTGTGTTAAAATTTTTAAGAGTGACAATGATCGTGCGGTGGATTGCGGGGTTCCTTCCCTGAACAGAAGATCAGCTGTGGCCTACCTGCGAGCGGCAAAGACGCTGACCCATTGACCGTGGCCCATCGTTAGCAGGTGCACTTGCGAATGAATGGGTAAGTCTAAATCTCTACAGTTTTTACATTTCCTTTTTAATTCAATATTCCCTGCGACTTGTTAATTCCTCATTTATCCTATCATCATTCATCAATTATCAACAATCTATCTCATCCATTCCACGTGAATAACGATTAAGTGTATTAATTGTTATTCATAATAACAAACGAACAACAATTTCCTTGCATTGTTATTAATGTAGTTTGTTATTCGTCATTTTCTTAAAACGCTTCGTTCCGAGCGGAGCGCTTGTTCAAACGCGAGAAAAGTCGCCCGGCTGTCTCCGAGCCAGCGCTCCCGAAACGGAGACCGCCTCAACCGAGCGCTCTGATTGGTCCGTGTTTTTTGTTAATAACTCGGTAACCAAGCCCCATTTCGTATTTTACCAAAGGAAATTGTTGTTCACAATGCTCCTCCCCATCTGCCATTTTCGGCTCTAACAATCTTTCCGGAACACCCTGTATTATGACCCACCGTTAATTCTAGCTGTTGATGCAACTAGTTACGGGGTCGGCGCGGAACTTTCAAATATTTATCCCAATGGATCAGAACGAATCATTCAATGCGCATCTCAAAAGCTAAACAATGTACAACAGAAATATGCAAATATCGATAAAGAAGCGTACGCGATCATATTTGGAATAAAGAAATTTCACCAGTACTTATTCGGCACGAAATTTACGCTGATTACGGACAATAAAGACACGCATTTTCGCATGGGGTATGTCCCGCATGTTAGTATTAGGCCACCAAAACCACGAAGAAGACATGTAATAGAATCCGATAGTCATGATTCGGATAAATAAATTCATGTATACTAATCGTTATAAAAAAGCTTACTTACATTGTTTCACTTTCACATACGATTCTGGAATAATAGTCGGTGACATAAAATAAACTCTGAGAAAAACTGCCGGTCAACAATGTGTTAAGTGTTAAGTTCAATTAAGATTTAAGTTAAATTAATAATGAATTAAGTATCGCATTTACCTCGCGAGCAAGGAAGTATTGGAAATAGGTAGACAATCCTTCGCTCAGCCAAAGATACTTCCACCATTTCGGGCTGACGAGATTACCGAACCATTGATGAGTGATCTCCTGAGCGATGATCGCGAGTATGTCAATCTTCCTGCGAGTTACGCTGAAAACATCGTCGTAAAGGAGAGTATCTTCCCTGAAATAGAAATTCGAGTTCAAAGGTGTCCAGCCTCATTGTCAAAAACTATACTCGCTGTCCCGATAGTTAAGTTTTTGATCGTTCTGCGCATGGCCCTCCCGTTTTACCACTTCTCAATGCTTTACCGTGCATGCCATACGTAAGCCGTGATTAATGAGATAGAGGAAGGGAGGCCAGAGACGTTCGCTGCGACCTCCACCACCTTTCAAGCTGCGCGAAACGGTCCTACACTCTCGGGACCGCGAGTATAGATTCAGCGAAAAGTAACCAATGTAACATCTACACTTTTTATCTAAAGCGGTATTACATTAAAACATTCTATTACTTGAATAGTATATTTCCTATTATAATACCGTAGGTAAATGTAATCTTACGCTTGTAAAAAGATGTACCTTGTGCTTGTCCAAAATGAAATCCATTTAACGATTAAACATAGTACTTGGAATGTTAAATTATAAGAGTAAGTACTAAAAACTTAAAAATTTATAATGTGTAACACGTTTTGGCAGAAAAATGTTTTAATTCGACACTACGTGTTTACTTATCTCTGTACCGCGAACACTTGTTGATCGTTAATCCCATCGAAAAAGCAATCTGTACTTCGAACCCACCATGACAGATCGATAAACAATAAAACCCGTTGCATTCTGATCGCGATGTGCATCACTTCTAAGTACCTGTAAATCATGAGACCCCAATTCTCGATGGCATCTGCTGGGTGTAAATCCTTCACCAAGACTTGATCTATTTTGTCTGGCATAAACGTTTGGTACGAAATATTCATGTACGAGTTCAGCTGTTCTAGAAGCTTCCTACCCATTTTCAAAGCATAGTCAGTCCCTTCTATCATGCTTTCTTCCGCCCACACCCTATAGGTGAAGTTGCCAACTTTATCTTCCTTAAATTGATTATCGCTTATCACGAATGCTAGCAAGTAAGTAGACATCGGTGGAGTTTCTTTGAATGAAGTGATCATCATGCCATCTTCTTCTTCTTTTTTCAGTACGTCCATGTTAGAGATCGCCTGCAGTGTCATAGCATGCGTCAAAGTGATGTTGAATTTCGCCTTGTAGGCAGGCTCATCCCAACATGGGAATACTAATCGAGCGCCCGTTGGCTTAAAATTAGTCGTTATGATGTATGCGCTGGAATGGAAAAAAATTGGGTTTTATTTAATTCGCATAGAGACAGATAGTAGTTTGTCAAAGAAGAGATGAGAATCTTATGTAATGTAACTAATTATCTGCCGTCTGTGACGTTGGATAAAACGCTTGAGTCCATCAAAATGGAAAGTAATTAAATATCAGAAAAGTGATTTGAATTGACATTTCAAAAGACTGAAGGGGTATCTAAATAAATAGGAGGCAGACATTTCTTCATGTCACAACTTAATATAAGTGCAGTAGGTTCCATCTATATTCGTATCTATTTCTGAATTGAATAAGTTTCTTAATATTGGAATGAACAATTTAATTTTTTTTCGCATAGTTTGCTGTACAAAATAAATGATCCGATTTCTATTCAAGTCCCAACTTTTACTCATTGATGTATCTTTATATAATTTTATACGTGACTTTAAATTTTTTAACATTTATTACGTATCTCTTTTCTTGGAGATCCATCACGAATGTTTTGCTACGCATTAAAGTAAATATTCCAATTTCTACTTACTATTTTTCTATAATTTTATATGCCATCTTAAAATGATAGAAACATGAGCCAGTGAGTATAAATTGGGACATGAACAGAATTTAGGACATTTATCTTAATGTGTAACAAAAAATTGCTGTTCGTCAGAATCACTACGAAAATTTTGAAAGATGCTTTTTGTACAATATTTATATGCATCGTACTGAATTTGATAAAAGTCGTTTACGGTTCATCTGGCCATAAGATAAAATAGTGCCACATACAGAGTATCCCAAAAATATATACGTACACACGCGTTACATAATCATAAAGACGGTGTTTATTCAAATATATTTCATTTTCAAAATGTAATACAATCTGCAGACATTATTTAATAAGTGTATACACACTTTTTTAGGACACCCTGTATTTGAAATTCTGCAAGTGAACAGTTATTCACGCCAAATTTGAAAGAAATTGAGAAACTCATTTTGGAATTATATCAATTTCAAATTAATATGTATTAGTGACGTGAAACTAAATTAAATTGAATAAAAATAGTGTTAGTATTTTGAAATTTCCTACATTCATAACTAATTATAGAATACTGGCTGATTATCCGGCGTTGTTGGGGTGTTTATTTTCCCAATCTTCTATCAGGCAAAAGGAACATATTTGTTATGTACCGTGTCGACTAACGGTCTTCGATTGTATTAGAAGATTTAAACCAATATGAAAACAAAGTTTGTACACAATTTATACTGAGATGTAAACTAAGTTCGAACACCGGCTATGTTTAATCTAAATCGAAAAATTTAAATTATTTGGCATCTGTTAAGAATTTTGAAAAAAGTATAAGAATCAATTGCAGAACATAAAATGTTCTGTAACTTTTATTCCAAACGTTTCTTGATGCGAACTATTATATATTAATACTGCATGCACATAATAACAGAGTTATAACAGATTCTCATTCTGATCATCGGGTTTTCGATATTTTCGTGTTCTCATACACCTCATCTATTAAATATTCCATAAACTGACACACTACAACTTCTGCAATATAATTCCTCATTCCTTAACCTTGACATTAAATTAACTAATTTACCATTCATTTTGTTTTTATTTCGAATTAAATCAGTTAATTTCGTTCTTCTATTTATTATTTCTTTACTCTTTCTCAATTTGTATTTTGTTAAAATATTGGCATCTGCTTTATTTTTATGTTTATATTTTTGCCATTTATTGTTAGTATCTCAAATTTGTCACACTTCTTTTGCTTTCCTCTATATATTCCAAGGAGCTTATGCTCGTTAATTATAATAGTAATAACAATAATGATAATAATGATAATAATAATAACTTACATGTCTCCACCCTTTCGCACGACTCTGCTCACATAAAGTCCTCTCATATTGTCGTTGAAAATTCCATTGTATTTTATTTTAAGCGAGTAGTGATGATCCTTTTCAAAGTGGGGTTTTGTTGTGATGCTCAGGATCTGATGCTTTGGGTCCGTTATGTAGTAATTCCATAAAGTCTTCGTTGTATTCAAATCCATGAAGTTAATATCGTGGACTGTTAAATCTTTTAAGTTCAACGTCAAGATATTGTTCGTGATCAATGCTACCAACGTGATCTCCACTTCACCCTCAAATGTAAATGTCTCCAAATCAGGCGTGAGGTGCAATTTGTATGCAGTCGGAATCACGCCGGGCGGCAGTCTGTATTTCAAATCCACGTCGACGGTATCTTCGAGCAGTAAACTCGCCCGGCAGATCCCCAGGACGAGGAGAAACGTTACGAAAGTTCTCTCCATTTTAGATTCGCTGGCCAGTATCCAGCATCCACCGCCGTTTCCTAGATTATAATTGCTGTTTAACGAAACAGTATTACTGCCGAGAACGCACCACCTTTTAACACCTTGAACCGTCGGGCACGCGATATTTACTAAATTACTTTCAGCGGTACATAATCGGTCGCCGCGTTCCGTGTATAGGTTCAAACGGATAAATACAAATAGGGAACCGTTCGCGCACTGCAATAAACTTACGACTTTTATCTCTTTAACCGTTATACAGAGTGTTTATAAAATCATGGTACAACCGACAAAGGGATGATTCCTCATAAAATCTAGTCGAAAACAAGGAATATAGTTTTTTCATACGGGGCGTCATTTTCGAGAAGATCGAGTTTGAAAATTCGTTAGATACGCGACTTTAATTAATAATTAACCGTAAATTTCAATAATTTATTTGATCCAGTAAATTACAAATGTTGAAAATGTCTTCCTTATTGTTGTAGGCACATTCTTGCTCGACGAATTAGTGAAGCGTGAATAAAAACTATTGTGTTCGAGATTTTAACTGCTTCGAATGCCTGAACGATATTACCTTTTAATTAGTTCCGATTTTGATTATTTTCGGCATAAACTATTTCTTTCACGTGACTCAACAAATAAAAATCTAAAGGAGTAAGATCTGGCGATTCTCGGGTGCCACGCAACAGTTCCACCTCGGCCAATCCAACAGATGGTTCTCTGGTACCTCTGGTTTAATAAGTACAAACTCGATTTTCTCGAAAATGACGCCCCGTATGGAAAAACTGTATTCCTTGTTTTCGACTAGATTTTATATGAGGAATCATCCCCTTGCCGGTTATACCACGATTTCTCAAATGTCCTGTATATGTATAATTTGCAAGTATTTATCAGTGCCAAGTTAAAAAATAATAATTGTAACTAGCATCTTGTACTGGTCGGAGAATCGCGCGTTTGTGAATTCGACCTCGTTTTCGTTTTGTTACATTATCTTTTGAAATCGTTGGAAGTAGAATTAGCCTGATAACATACCTTATGAACGAGCAAACGATGAGATTCGGGTACCGTAAAAGGGGTGTATTCACACATCAGCGGGCGTCGTAAGACAGACAACACTCCTACAGGTGTTTGTACTTTATAAGTTGGCTGCGGACGGATAGGGGGGCGGTAGGGGTAGAATTTCGTAATGTCATCGATCGACATCAACTTGAAATTTTAACGGAGTGTTCTACTTTTGCTTTGTTGTATAATGAACTAGGATACTTTCGGTTGGATGAAATCACTTTTTTAAGGAAAAGTCACAATTTTTTGTCAAAACTCCGCTATTTTGTTAGATTTTAACAATTTTCAAATATCCTAGTTTATTATACGGAAAATACCTTCTACTTTAACAGCGTATTCTTTTTTTCTTTCCGGCAATTTAGCAACCAGTATCACTATAACAGTGGAGGTACTTTCTTTGGGGGATCTCGGAAGGTAGCACATAAGTCGGTCGCACTTCAATATTTTCATACGAAAAAATTAATTTATACAGTTCAATTACAAGTAAATACATCCCTAAAGTTTAAAAGCATTCAATGGAATACTACATTTAAAAAAAATTCCGAACATCACTTAAATTTTGAGCGGTGACACTGCTATAGCCTTTTAATCAAACATGTTAATCGTGCATTGAAGAAATGATCTTACTACTGTAGCTAAATTGTTGACCGAATTGACAAGCTCGCAAGTGAATGTTATTTATACTAATTTTCGCGAAACAGTCGACACAGTCACTCCCTTCTGCTTTCTAAATTGTATGCATTAACTAATAAAATATGATAATGTTTACTCGAGACCTATCTTGTTAAATCTAGGATCACTCAAGACTCTCATATTGGATATCTTATTTTTAATATTCACATTAATCGCTATTTGCAGATGACCTAAAAATGTATCATTCAATTATTTGCAATTATAATCGTATACGACACGACTTGAATAGACTTCAGTTTTAGACTATGGCGAACTAGTATAGTTAAAAGCAAACTCGTAAAAACTTTTGTTTTAGCAGATAGATTAAGATTGTGTTCACCGTAAAATGTCTGTCAAAAAATGAAAGAAGAAATTATGCATAATACTTGAACCGATAAACTTTTAGAAAGAATGATATTTACAGCGAAGGTTTATAAAATTGTTCGACATCTTTCTTTAAGTCACAGGCAATTTTCAATGTAATTTCTAATATTCTAATACATAGTTGTTGCACTTTTTTTCGGATTATACCTGACTTGCAATAGTCTACATTATCCACAAGTACTAAAAGTTATAATTTTGTGTACTTTTTATTACATGTTATAAATAATATTTTTAAAGTTGATAATAATATTTCAATTTTAAAATGTTCTCACAACATGTATTAATCCATTTATATCGTGAGCTTACGTATCCGCGGAATTTTCCTAGCCATTTTCCTTGCCGAATCGCACTGCGTTTACAGTTCAAATTTATGTATCTACTTGTCTTTCTGCGAAGTCTTTTATTTGTTTTCTTTACCTTTATTATAGACGATGACGTCGAAGCTGTCAAGTATTTTTATAGGGATGGTCACGTCCAGACTTATGGGACGTTTCTTCAAGATTCCGCAAAGCCCATCGCCCATTGCATGCTCTCCACAACGAATACCTGGTCCAATCGCAATTCAGGTTCTATCTGAATTTCATAATTTCATCATTAGTTGCCGTATTGAAAATTATATCTAGACTTGGTAGGTAGTAATGACTGTAGAATATTTGATTCTCACAACTCGTTCTTTAAGCGATACTATAGGAAATGACCTATTCACGTCACAGTTTCTACTCACTGGCTTGTTTTTGTATAATTTTGTATTTAATTTTAAGCTAGTGAGCTGAACTGCACTATTAAGGAATCTTGAATTGATGTAGTTCATTATTATTGTTAAATATAAACTGGAATTAAAGTAAATGTTCCAATTTCTGTTCGGGTCTCAATTTCTACTCATTGGCTTCTTTTTCTATTTTGGTGTCTGGCAACAGCCATGCGTTCTTTTAGGCTGGCGTTTTTCTATCTTAATTCTTTGCAATAGTCTACATTATCCACAAGTACTAAAAGTTATAATTTTGTGTACTTTTTATTACATGTTATAAATAATATTTTTAAAGTTGATAATAATATTTCAATTTTAAAATGTTCTCACAACATGTATTAATCCATTTATATCGTGAGCTTACGTATCCGCGGAATTTTCCTAGCCATTTTCCTTGCCGAATCGCACTGCGTTTACAGTTCAAATTTATGTATCTACTTGTCTTTCTGCGAAGTCTTTTATTTGTTTTCTTTACCTTTATTATAGACGATGACGTCGAAGCTGTCAAGTATTTTTATAGGGATGGTCACGTCCAGACTTATGGGACGTTTCTTCAAGATTCCGCAAAGCCCATCGCCCATTGCATGCTCTCCACAACGAATACCTGGTCCAATCGCAATTCAGGTTCTATCTGAATTTCATAATTTCATCATTAGTTGCCGTATTGAAAATTATATCTAGACTTGGTAGGTAGTAATGACTGTAGAATATTTGATTCTCACAACTCGTTCTTTAAGCGATACTATAGGAAATGACCTATTCACGTCACAGTTTCTACTCACTGGCTTGTTTTTGTATAATTTTGTATTTAATTTTAAGCTAGTGAGCTGAACTGCACTATTAAGGAATCTTGAATTGATGTAGTTCATTATTATTGTTAAATATAAACTGGAATTAAAGTAAATGTTCCAATTTCTGTTCGGGTCTCAATTTCTACTCATTGGCTTATTTTTCTATCTTGGTGTCTGGCAACAGCCATGCGTTCTTTTAGGCTGGCGTTTTTCTATCTTAATTCTTCTATTTTGTTTAATATTCTTCATCAAGGTCTGGTTTTGGTCGCTATCTCTTATCTCTGTTTATTATACTCAACCACTGTCTTCGAATGTGATCTTATGCATGTTTCTTTTCCTTTCTTTCCATCGTTAAGGGAAATCGAAAATAATAAGCTGGCGAAAGTTCTTCCGTTCGGATTATGGTAGGGTTTTTACCTGCGTACAATGTGCTACGGCAAAAGGCAATCCAGGCGTCGATGGTTGGTAGCTCCAAGTCGCGGAGGTACCGAGTGTTTAACACGTGGGGAATGTTGTAAATATGACAAGGAATCGAAGGTCGGGTTTCTTTCAGAGATGCTACAAACATTTTCACTAACGAATTTGGCCATCGAGTGGGGAAAATTCTCCCGAAGGAAAGTTGTGAGAGACGGTTCAGTAGGTATCGAGTCGTGCACCTCAACTCAATGACGGATCCCGAAAAATCCAACAGTGTATTACGAAATAATCCGAGTAATCGCCTAACGCGAAGATGGTTATCCGCCGATTCCGATAAAAACAGCGTCATCTCGATCGAGTCACGCCCTTCGCGCATTGTGTAGTTCACGGATAGTGAAGTTTATTTTGTGAATGAAAAACGATCGGCTCCTTTCGGAGACGTTTAATGTTAGAGTGCAAGAACGACAGTGTAAGTGTTTGAAAATTTTTAAGTGAAGAGTGACAGTGGTGTAATGAAATTGAGTTTGTGTATAAAAATCAATCGGCTACTTTCAAAGACATGTAATGATAGAACGTAGGAGCAACAATCTTAGTGTCACAAAATTTTTAAGAGTGACAATGATCGTGCGGTTGATTGCGGGGTTCCTTCCCTGGACAGAAGATCAGCTGTGGCCTACCTGCGAGCGGCAAAGACGCTGACCCATTGACCGTGGCCCATCGTTAGCAGGTGCACTTGCGAATGAATGGGTAAGTCTAAATCTCTACAATTTTTACATTTTCTTTTTAATTCAATATTCCCCGCGACTTGTTAATTCCTCATTTGTCCTATCATCATCCATCAATTATCAACAATCTATCCCATCCATTCCACGTTAATAACGATTAAGTGTATTAATTGTTATTCATAATAACGAACGAACAACAATTTCCTTGCATTGTTATTCATGTAGTTTGTTATTCGTCATTTTCTTAAAACGCTTCGTACTGAGCGGAGCGCTTCTTCAAACGCAAGAAAAGCCGGCCGGCTGACTCCGAGCCAGCGCTCCTGAAACGGAGACCGCCTCAACCGAGCGCTCTGATTGGTCCGTGTTTTCTGTTAATAACTCGGTAACCAAGCCCCATTTCGTATTTTGCCAAAGGAAATTGTTGTTCACAATGCTCCTCCCCATCTGCCATTTTCGGCTCTAACAATCTTTCCGGAACACCCTGTATTTCTGAATTGAATAAGTTTCTTAATATTGGAATGAATAATTTAATTTTTTTCTCTTAGTTTTCTATACAAGATAAATTTTATTCAAGTCCCAACTTTTACCCTTTATATAATTCTTTATATAATCTTTATATAATTTTATACGTGACCTTAAATTTTTTAACATTTATTATGCTATCTCTTTCTTTGGAGACTAACGAATGCTTTGTTACGCATTTAAGTAAATGGTCCAATTTCCATAAAAAATTCATTTAATTAAATGCTCCAAAACTAGGAGTATTGTAATAAAGTAAAGATTAACTAAAAGTTGTCTTATACAGAAGTGAATTTACAAGCGATGGAATCGGAGAGTATAGAAATAGGATATGGACCACAGAAATGGAAACCGTATCATGGCTCAGTATGATGAAAGAACCTACACACGGATATATTCTACACGAACGGATTGAAAATGGAGGAGGCAATTTTCAATGGAATACGCTTCGCACATAGAAGTGAAGGCGAACCATTCTCGGGCTTAAATCTAACAGTTTCAGATTTCTTCTCGATTCGTACTACAGAGGCTTTGACAATATACCAATTGATTTTGTTGGGTCACATAACAGTAATCGAATCGTCGAAATTTGCTACGTATTCAGGAATCCTGATATTCCAGAGAACTCGTCACATTCCGATCATTGTCTTCTCGATATTTTCCAGTTCTCATTCACCCCTACTAAATGTCATTCCATAAATTGACGCACTACAACTTTCGTAAAATAATTCCTCATTCCCCAATCTTGTCATTAAATTAATCAATTTACCGTTGAATTTGTTTGCATTTCAAATTAAATCAGTTAATTTCGTTATTCTATTTATTATTTCTTTTCTCTTTTCCAATTTGTATTTTGTTAGGATATTGTTATCTGCTTTATTTTTAAGTTTACATTTTTGTCATCTAGTGGTAGTATTTCAAATTTGTCACACTTCTTTTGTTTCCCTTTATACATTCCAAAAAGTTTATACTCTCTCATTCCCCAATCTTGTCATTAAATTAATCAATTTACCGTTGAATTTGTTTGCATTTCAAATTAAATCAGTTAATTTCGTTATTCTATTTATTATTTCTTTTCTCTTTTCCAATTTGTATTTTGTTAGGATATTGTTATCTGCTTTATTTTTAAGTTTACATTTTTGTCATCTAGTGTTAGTATTTCAAATTTGTCACACTTCTTTTGTTTCCCTTTATACATTCCAAAAAGTTTATACTCATCAATACCAATTGTTTTCATCCGCGGAGTTGGAGACTGTATTACTACAGTAACAATAATAATGATAATAATGATAATAATGATAATAATAATAAAGCAGCCTTACATGACTCCCCCCTTTCGCGGGACCATGTTCCTATAAAATCATTTCCTATTGTTGTTCAAAACTCCATTATATTTTATTTGAAGCGAGTAGTGGTGACCCTTTCGAAACTGAGGTTTCATTGTGATATTCAGGATCTCGTGCTTTCTGTTCGTTCTATAATAATTCGCCAAAGATCCAAGAAGTTAATGTCGTCGATTCTCAAATGTTTTAAGTTAAACGTCAAGATATCGTTCGTGATCAATGCTATTAACGTAATCTCCACTTCACGCTCATATTTGACTGTCTCCAAATGAGGTGTGAGGTGTAATTTGTATGCGGTCGGTACCACTACACAGGACGGCAGCCGGTATCTCAAATCCACTTTCCCGGCGTCGGTATTCTTGAGCTTGAAACTCGTCTGGCAAATCCCCAGGACGAAGAAAAACGTTACGAAGGTCCTCGTCATTTTAGATTCGTTGGTCAGTATCCAGCATCCACCGCCGTTTCCTAGTTTATAATTGCTGATTAATGAGATAGTTACTCACGATTTTTCACCCACTTGCAGCCATCTGTAGTACACAATACATATCAGTAAAAAAATTTCGGAAACAGTTCGTTTTTATGGTGAAGTCTAAATCACCTTGGGTTTTAGAAAGAGGACCATATATTTGTTTTGCTTTCTATAATTAGAGAACATTGAGACAAATTCAAAACACGTATTACATGATATTTTTATTAACATATTACTTGATCTACAGAAGTAGAAATGTGAAATATTTAACTTTTCGTCGTATTTGACTTTGACAGTGTAAACCTTATTTGACGCCAAAGAGATACGGAAAATATTTCACATTTTCACTATAGTCCTCTACCCTTGTTCCCGCCCCCTTCTTTACTATTGGCACTATTATCCCTTCCTTTCAACCTTGCGGCCATCCCTCCCCGCACCACACTCTTCTGCATATTTTCCACGCTATTTCCACCGTCCTTTCTCCTCCAAATCTCCACGCTACGTTCAGGATCTCGGCTACTCCCATCAACTTTCCCTCCTTTAGCTTCCTCACTGCCTCCTTTACCTCCTCCAACCTGAACTCCTCTTCCTCCCCTCTTCTTTTTTCCCGTCCTCCTAACCTCCCCCTCCTCCCGACCTCCCCCCCCAAAAGTCCCATAAAATACTCTCTCCACTCTTCTTCTCCTATCCCTTCATTCACTCTCTTTCTTTCCTTCCTTCCTCTATTCAGTATCTCCCATACCCTGTTCTCCGTCTTGGCTTCCGCCACCTCCCTTATCAGCCTCTCTCGTTCCTCCTCTCTTTTTCTCTCGCACAACTCTTTCTACCTTCTCCTTACCCTTCTGTATTCTTCTCCTGTCCAACTTCTTTCTCCATCTCCGTAACTGCGCTCTCACCTCCGCCTTCTTCTCCCTGCACTCCTCGTCCCACCACGTCTCCTTCCTCCTTCCTCTCTCCCATCCTTCCACCATCTTATTCCTCCGCATTTCCTCCTTTATCTTTTCCACCGCCTCATTCACCGTCTCCTATGTGTGTATCCCTTCTCCCTCCAATCTCTTCCCTGCCATTCCCGTTTCGAATTCCTCCTTCATTTCTTCGGACCAGCGTCCACTCTCCACATTTCTCTCTCTCCTCTCCTTTTTTCTCACCCGCTTACCCCTTTTCACCGTCACTGTCAGTGGGTGATGATCAGATTCTACTCTTTCCCCCACCTCCATCCAGTTTCTCTCCGTCGCTGTTCACCTTGCTGTCTTTTGACCTTCTCTCCCTGTCCTCGCGTTAAACCCCGCCCCCCCCCACGATTACTCTCTCACTCCCTGTCTGTGACTCCATCCACCACTTCAGCTCCTTCACCTTCCTGTCCATGTCCCCGTTTACGTACACCGCTACCACCCTCCACTCTTCCTCTCCCGCTCTGACTTCTCTCGCCATCAGCTCCTCTATTTCCTTTTCCTCTTCCTTTTCCACCCTCGTCATTTCCTCTCTCACTCCCATTATCATCGCGCCTATTGCCCTTCCTTTCTTGCTCTTTCTCTTCGCCCACTGCTTTCTCCAACTCTATCTTTCCAACTTTTCTCCCCGTCCCCCCCCTCCTCCGGCCATTCTCTCCCCCATCTGTCTCTCACCGTCTCCCGCTGCCCGTCCCATACCCACACGGGGAGAAAGGAGAAAATAGAAGAGGACTTAACGTGGGAGGAGAAAAGGATACAGTGGAAGATGAGAAGGATAGGAGACGAAGAGAGGAGGAAAAGGAGACAGGTGAGGGTGGGGCTAAGGAGGATCACGGTGGAGGGAAAAGTGTTCCACTTCTTCCTCATCACTTCGTATGGAGCATGTAATACATTTTGAGTTCAAATGGGCCGGACACCAAAACATCCTTCTTTTGTTCGAATTTTCACGTGCATGTCTCGTTAATCTATTTTTGTAACTTATTACCGGATTATTAGGGATTCTAGATTTCATGAACTGGAGCTGAAGTGTAATTAGGAATATAAGTGTTTTAAGTCTGAGGAGAGAGTTCCAATTGTTAGTAAAACTTAATAACAACGAATTGTTTGATTACGTTATTGCTAGACATTTTTAAGCGTTATTATATCTTTATTAAATTTTTCAAGCGTTTGCAAACTGTCCTGAAGGGAATTATTCGGCTCTCTGCAAAACTCGTCGAAGTACGCATTTTCTTTTAAAATTCCTCCAAGAAACAATGAAATTTCCTACGATACACAAAAAATTTCTTCTTCCCGCTGAAATTTCGTACAAATAGAATACCATAAATGTTTCTCCAAGCGTTTTCAAGTTATTCTGACCGTAATTATATTCGATTTTCTACAAAATGTGTATGCATATGCATTTTTCTCCATACTTCGCGTTAAAAATACAATTAAAATGTTAAACACTATTAATGTAATGTAGGGTTCACTTTATGAACCGATCTCTGGGTATTTATAGAAAATCTGTTAGTATTTAATGAAACATGTTAATCGAGCACTGAAGAAATGATCTTACTACTATTTTTTGGTCATGCCTCCCTAAGGGATACTAACACAACAAAAAACAGATCCAGAATCATTGTCTCAAGCTGTACAATACTTACATGCCGATATGCAATTGGTCACAACGAAAATTTCTATGAATCGTCGAATGGAAGGGGAAAGTAATTACTCAACGCGAATGAACTGGCATTTCTTAGATTCCTGTGCACTATGCATCTGAAACTTCGAACTGCTAAGCTCTTATCTTCTTCGGATCATCTAACAATTATGAATATTCCGCTTTCTAAAGCAGCGGAACAATTGATTGAATAATGTACGCGATTAAGCTGCTCCCTCGTTGTTGGATAACATGTTAAAAATGCATCGGCTTTCAACCGATTAAGAAAAACGTTTTGGGTACTGATGTCTTTTTTTTATAGCAGAAGACATGAAAGATGCATCACCACTCAAAATGCTCATCTGGACATTTCAGTCTTGTACCAAACGAACTGTACTTTATAGTAAAAAATGTGCAGTTCAAAGTTAATTGGGAAGAATGTTAAACTTGCGAAGGATTGTTTGCCAGCTTTGAACATAAAGAATTTTCTGAAGTGTTTAACCGGTAGGAATTATTTAAACGCACTTGACGCTGTTACAGTTTCTTTTATTATTTTTTTGGTATACATAGTTTCATCGACAGGGTATAAAGATATTTATTTACAATCTGTGCGCATTGAAATAATCACATCGAATAAAGAATAGTAAACTCTACTAGTGTGCTCTGGGCACTATGTGTATATTTCTATCACGTTTGAAGGCACTTATCGTACGTTAATTCTAAAAAATTTCTGTCAGTTGCATCCTCACGCTATGTCCGTTCGTGCGACATCAAACGAACTATATTTTATGCTAAAATATCTGCAGTTTTAATTGAATTGAGATGAACATTAAAATGAATGGCTAAGAGGCTAGGGTAGTCACATGTCTTTCCTAACATTTTTACGTAAAATTTTGACGGTTTTTTCTTCTATTTTAGTGACAACCAGGCAAAAATAGTGCAAAGTATGGGTTTACGGGTCACACTTTTCG
This sequence comes from Ceratina calcarata, assembly GCF_001652005.2. NCBI lineage: Eukaryota > Metazoa > Arthropoda > Insecta > Hymenoptera > Apidae > Ceratina > Ceratina calcarata. Next base: position 226,900 of record NW_017174545.1, on the reverse strand, counting down.
TCCTTATAAGAGAATATTTTTTGATCGTCAGGTGCCTCTTCAGAAAGAGGAAAGTCAAACCTGGCACGGTCTGTTCATCATTTCAACTACAACAATCTGTTTTGAATAAAAAATCGCTTATAAACACAAGCCGTATAACTACGATTTTTTGTTCATATTATAACGCTCATATTACTAAATATCAGCATATTCTGATTAAATAATGACCAGAGCGCGCCACATTTGACTTTCCTTTGTCTGAAGAGGTACCTGACGACGAAGAAATATTCTCACATAACACGTAAACCCATATTTTTGGCTAATTTTGTGGGTAACATTGACAGTCTGCCTTATCGTGCTGCCATTGGAGTTTATCCCCTTAAGTGGATGACTCAAAAAGCTATATCCTCGATCTACTTTATAGACGACAAAAAATGGCCTTCTTTATGCATTTTTTATGAAAAACACTGGGCACATGGGCTTTTTCAGACTCGGATTGTGATTTAAACAGCTCAAGTTCGTCTTGGGCGCTTACGGCACCCTCGACTGCCACTCGTTTTCAAACGCCAACCTCGCTTGGAAAAGCCCATTTTCAGCTCTTGGTGTACATTGTACTACATTTACATTGTCTGGACGTATTTTATAGAACCTATTAGCGCAATTAGAGCCCTACATATTTCTGTCGCGTTTTAGCAATTCATTTAAGTACACTCTTAGTATATTCATTCTAAAACACTTAATGCTTCATTGCTCAGTTCCTGTTTCATTGAAACTACGCTCTAATGCGGCGATTTGATTAAAACTATGCTCTAATATTTTTGTTTTATTAAAACTATGCGTTATTAAAATCGGGTAATAAACAATGAGAATATAACGAAGAACGACGCGATTATCATCGAGTTAACACTATTACCTCCGTTATCGGGGCCCTCGAATAAATGGTTGTTAGCGCCTAACCACTTATCTACAGTTGACTTGTGCTTCTTAATCCATTCCAAGTTCTTTGTCGCCTTTGCTATGGCATTTAGCTCCGGTAGCACCAGATCTCTATTCAACAAAAATTTGCTCAGCTGAAATCAAACAAACAATTCTCTACATGGCAATTTCAATTTCAAAATTCTTTATTAACCACAAATTGACGGGTGTTTAGGACTTGCTTGTATAATCACAGGATCGCTTATATAATATAATCGGAGGATGTAGCGAGGTTGTAAAATTTGTTAAGTGGCTGAAACCGGTATCCACTTAAAGGGGTAGTACAAAGCAAAATGTCAATGTTAACCACAAAATTGACCAAAATAATAGAACTATGTATTATTTATTTCATTAATCAAAATAATCAAAAGATGAATCGTTGTACAAATTATTGTATCAACTATTGCATTAATTAAACTCTAAACTGTAGTTATTTGGCTACGATTTCGCAATATCTGTGCCTCCAATTCTATAGGGAGATCTACCTAAGTGTAGCCAACTAAATATCCCCTACATTTGAGACGACACAAATACTATTTTTCATGCAATGTAAACAGTCTCAAAATATGAATGCTTTTGTTTTTCTGGATTGTTAACGTCACCAATATGACTATCAACGATTGTGTTTCTAAGGCTTACGTCGTTGATAAAAGTCAGTGATATCAGTGAAAATAATTTTTATATTTAATTTGAAAATTCAAATTTTGGGAATGAGAGGTCAGTTTAAGGTTCTATCACTAGTACATTTAATCGCGTTTTAATGTTAGTTATAATATGCAATAAAAGAGAATATGCATTAATGACGTTAAATACTTAGAACAAAATGACGTTGAGAAAAGAAAATTTTGCAACATTAATGTTTGGGTAATATTTTTATAGTACAAAAAAATATTTTTCCTATCATTGCTAATGAAGGAAATATTGAGGAGTTCATATTTACATGAGGATATATAACGAGATCTGTTTTTAGAAAGATCGGCTATGAAATCGAACTTACATCAGCACGCTCCTGTTCACTCGTAATTGCTTCACCCATCGCACCAGCGATTATTTTCATCGCGTAGCCGTAATCACGTCTGAAATCACGAAGTGAAGAAATTTTATCAGTCATATTAGATACAGATTCACACTCTCATGCCATAACCATTTAGCATTGTTTTCATTACTCTTTTAAGGTTGTATGAATCCTTAGTAAAGATAGTGACATAGCATTCAGATTTTGACAATCGTTAAGTATTACATTAATAGAACACAGTGCGAAATTTTAGGAATCTTACGAGGCTGTTAAAAAAGTTGTCACATCATAAATTCTTATGTTGAATGAAAAGATTTTTACTTCATTCATGAAGAAATTCATGAAAAATATAGGAGCAATAATGAGAGAATTTTGTGATTTTGTACAATTGTTAATACATGTTTCTGAGAATATTTTAAACTTGAAATAATATGAACTTCGAGGATTTCTTTAAGGTGGACCATAAAAAGTAAGCAGAAGTAGAAATTATACGACTTGTATACAATGTACAATTATAAGTCAAATGCAATTGTATCAAAAAGTGCCAAAACCATATATCATAAGTAAAAAATTGCTTCACTTAAGAAAGCGCATCATAAAAATTTTATACACCTTTCTAATTGGTTGACGGTTCACATATTGGACATAGCTTCTTATCCCGTTTCTCAAACTTTTGAAGATATTACGGTTCACACAACCTTAAGTAAACGTAACAATGACTCTAGTAAAAAGAAAGAAAGATAGGAAGTTAATTACAATTTTTCGATGCGTTCGGATTCTTTGACTAGGAAATCTAAAACAAGCCGCGGACCGGCCGGATATCTGAGCAGGATGTCTGGCGCAGCGGTTCTGGGATTAATCTTGGATTGAGAGTTGAGTTCAGGTATTCTGTCAGAATTTTAGAAGAGTTGGAACAGGCTAAGGCCGGCATCTGATCCAACGTATCGTCATCGGGCATAGATGCAATTATGTACTCCAGAGTATGGGTCCATGTGCTCTGATTCGCGTTCCTGACCCCAGCACAGAGAATTTCCGTCTTCAGGTTAACATCCAATCTGTGCACAAAAGTATCTTAAGAATTTGTTGGAAAAAGTTATTTATCAAATGATACCAATATGACATTAACCCCCATAACATACAATGACGTCTGGGAGACGTTTTCGTTCCACGTACCATTATAGACTTTGAAGTCTCTGAGAAAACTTAACTATTTAGCATTAATTAGTAATGTAATTTAAATAGTATTTTTCGGTCGCATAAAATTCTGTTTTATTAGTATGTCAAGGGGTTAACTGCCTGTCACATATTTATCTCTGGACTGCGGATTTTATGCATTTATGAGGGAATGGAATATAAATGTTAATGAGAATATAAAATGTACAGGGTGGTCCACGCAACGTGTGCACCGTTATAACTTCCAAAGTATGCGTTGCACGAAAGAATGTTATTGTATACAAAAGTTACATAGTTTAAAAGAGTACACTATGTAGTACGTTCATTTTTTTATAGGTATAGGCGTTTCGAAAATTTGGAGGTCAACTTTGTTTCTTTAAACAGAATACTATATATTTTATACCAAAATGTGGTAGAGTATCGAATTGTAAGTAAAAAAAGTATTGACCATTATTAGTCCTAAACCTAATAGCTAATGAATAATTTCACTTTAATGTCATGTAAGTATCGCTGTCCTACGGAAATCTGTGATATAAGGTTGAATCTCCAACCTGATATTACGTGACGAAAATTTTTGAGTAATAAAGTGAAATAGAATTTAATTATTGTTGTTTTCGATCTGCTTACAGCCATCGACATTAACCCGCAAGCACTCACAATCAGTGTCGAGGACGCTTGCACAAAGCGATAGCATTGATATTGATTAATACTTCTACCTTTAACTTGCATACGGTGATTGGAGTTTGACCGCATTGCGGTCGAACAATAAATTTTTTATTTAAAATTCCAAATGGTAATTCCTTGTATTTCTTGACAATCGATACGACATCATACATATATTATACATATAAATAGCGTCAGTTTTTCATAAGACGTAAAATATATAGGAATGAAATCTTCAATACATTTTTTTTGGTACTCTTGTGTTTATGGATTTATCCATATTTATCCATTTTCAAAAACTTTATGCCCAATCTGCCATTTTCGGCTCTAACACTTTTTCTGGGACACCCTGTATAAATAACGTCAATTTATCATAAGACGTAAAATATGTAGAAATGAAACCTTTAATACATCTTTTTACTCCTGTGTTTATGAATTTATCCACGTCTTTCCAAAAGCTTTATCCAGCAAGTTTAACATAATCTGATTGTTAATTGTACTATCGACAGAACTGCCTTAAAGAATTGATTACCTAATATCTGCAACAAACATCTCTTGGAGACCTCATGGCAATAAAGAAATATTAACATAAAGGTAAAAACCCATTTTCATTCTTTTTCGATCCAATAATTATTCATAAAAATGTTATTTATTTTACAGATAAATATATCTTATGACACTTTGGACTATACAGGGTGTCCCTGGATTAACGATCAAACTTCACAAGTATTTTCTATGAGTAACAATAAGAAGAAAATGTTATATAAACATTAGCCTGCAAATGCTTAATAAAAGAGTTATGATAAAAAACCTGAACCTAGAGTCAATAGCGAGTTCACTGTTCGTACATCGGAATATAAGAATAAATCGACGGTATTCATGAAACCTGCTCCTTCTAAACAATTATATTATTTGAAATATTGATTATCAACCTTTATTACATTGAAAAGGGGTCTGTTTCCATTTTGAAGTGCCGTCCTCCGTTACGAATACAAGCTTGACATCTTGGGGAGACTGAATTTATCATTCTCCGAATTTCATCATCTTACTGCAGTTCAGTGATAATGAACACACTGGTACAGTTTGATCCTTTAATCCGGAGGCACGCTATACGTATTCGAAAGCTACTATACGTAATTTTGTTGTGAATACTTAAGTCGTTTTTCAGATTTTTGTTATACGAACAAAAACATTCTCTTTACGTGATAACAATATTTTGCATAAAAATCCGCACTCTTATGTCGTTTCATTTATAGAAGAAAGAGCATAGGAATTATCAATTATCGGAAAAGAAAATGTCGACTTACTTTATCTGAGGATTTTTGAGCCATTCTTGATATATTTTCTCAGCATAGGATGTGCAATCCTTGACACCAGCTTCGCAAGCCCATTTCATTGCGTCTATTCTGAACATTTTTACGAGATCGCTGTCATTCGCCTTCGGTTCATAACCAACGTTTGTTGTCAAAGCTTTCGTCAGGTATGCCACGTAACGCTGCAAATTTCAGTATTTCATACATTTTGGAGTTGTTATCTTTATTAGATTGTATCATAATCTGTGTTAAAATCGTATAAATCATCTTACGGGGTTCCGTAGATAAATGGCCAACTCGTTAATTATGAAATTTTTACGGCAAGTATTTTCCATATAGAACTGCATATCTCGGTTGGAACGAGGATTGCAGATTTTTTAATTGCCACATTACATTTTAATCGTCAGTTCGAATTTCTTTGAATTACGAATTAAATTTTAATCGTTAATTAATACTTTTACCAATCAAGAAATAAAATTTGTTCGGTAATTCTGATTTTTCCAAATTAAGAATTCAGATTTAATTGTGAATTGAGATTTTTTCCAATGAAGAACTAAAATTAAATCGTTGATTAGAATTTCTTCGAAATAAGAATCAATGTTAACTATTTAATTAAAATGAAGAGTCATTTTAAGAGATCTCAACGACTAAAATTTAATTCTTGAATGACATTTAATTGTCTTAAAGGTCTAATCATTTATCTGCAACTTTGATTGGAACCAATGAAGTGATTATATGTATAATAAGGTATCGTCAGGATATGTACTCATGATCTGGGATATTTAGTAACATGAGCTTTATAAAATGGACGAAAAATCATAATAACAATGGCTTTGTTTAACTATTTATCTAACCACTTAAACCCGTCTAATCCAGTTCAACAATACACCTGAATAATAAGTAGACTGCGGATGTTTACGTACATTCCTATTTTTTATAAATAAAAATTCACAATCGAAATGTCTACTGACATTAATTTTTTCCTTTAAATATTATAAATTGTATTTTACTTTGAATATTTTTTATTTCCTCAGATACTAGTGCATTTTGTATTAAGTTAAATTATTCAAAATTCCCATAAAAGTATAAACAACCTTAACCTAATGATAAGTTACTCTCGCGAAGGTTTTGCGTTTATCGAAGAAGCACATTAAATGCCATTTTGCATCTTCAATTTTGTATTTGCAGTTCTTACCCTGAAAATGTAATATTTTTCGGAGGTTCGTAACAAGTTCCGCAGGAAGCCTAAGTGCCTGAACGCCGGTTGCCAGGGAACGTAATCGGCCTCGTGCGTTAAATAGAGGGTCACATCCAAACCACTCGTGTAGTTCAACCTGTCAGCAAGAGGTAAGTTCAACGCGTCGTCTATTATCTGCGCGCGATTCAGCATGTGTATTTTGCTATTGTTCCCTTTGCTCAGCTCTTTCGTCAACAGGTTCCAATTTTCTATCTCATAGTTCACACGATAGTAACCTGACAGAGAATACAAAATTTTGTTAATTGTATCTGCTATCTTCTGCCTTTCGAAAATAACAATTCTTTCTATGATATGAATTATTAATTTATTTTATGCATGGATCAATGAGCAGATGAGAACAGTAAAAAAAAACGTGAATGTATACGTTATATTAATCTAGTAATTCTGCTAAGTTGCTAAAGCTCAATTATGTATGTATAAGATAAATATAACGATAAGAGAAAATCGAGAGAGTTTATTTTCGAATCGAGGGATAGAGGAGGCTTTCTATAACATTGAATGAGTGACGACTTAGAATAATTCGTAAGGTATTTGTTATATCGTCAAAATATTTAAACAAATGTTGCATAGCTTCTAGAGGCACATTTAGTGCTGTGATCTGTTTTTTGTTTCTTTCTTTATCGAGATATAAGGGGTACCTACAGTTATTTAAATAGAATGCCCAATATGTATCTTTTCTCGATATTTCAGTACAGCACTAAATTTTGAGTAAATAAGTATGAGTAGTATAAGAAATTGAGGACATAAAATGCTTTCTAATAGAAGGTTATTAATTTGAGCATATTTCAGTAATTAATCATGTTAGTCCTCATTGATATAATACTTTTTTACTCAGAACTTAATCATAATATGCTAATATTTATTAGTATGAGCGTTACAAGACACATGAAAAATCGTCGTTATAATGCCTTTGTCTCTAAGCAATTTTACGTTCAAAACAATTTCTTTTGAACGAAATCAAGGCCAAAGCACGCTAGATTTAACTTTCGTCTTTTCAAAGAGGTACTCGACGATCCAAAAATTTACTCATGTATAGACGAAAAGTAAGTGAACACTCTAAAACAGAACAGTTGCCTTACAAGTGGACCAAACGACTTGAATTTTCTCGAAGAGGTTAATTTACGAAATATATATCTTAATTAGGAATACGGTAAAATAATTGTTTACTATTATTACTGCTTGTATTTTGAGAATTTTTACTGTTAAATCTGATCTTATTTTGAATGGTTTGAAAGCTTTCGCATGTGGCAATCGTGAATTTATAACAATATTTCTTCACTTGATAGAGTAAATTGAACAATTCTACTACCGGATTTGTTTTTACTTGAGGAACTCTATAAAAATCATGTAGTGGATATTGCAAAAAATAGAAAACAGCTTTTTCGTTGGACTGTGTAATTGTACAATTTCTATATTAGAACGCTTAAGCATATGATTAAAAATTAAATGTCAATACTTAATTATTAATTTCGAATGTTCTACAAAACTATGCAACGTACCTGCTTGCTGCGTGTTAAAAATGACCCACCCCTTTTTTTGAGAAGATTGCACGATATGTGATTCCTCATTCGGAGGAAACCAATCATCGGGATTCGTTTTATTGAAATGGGGAGAAGATTCCTCGACATAAGTGATTGGTACCCACCACTTGGTAGGGTAATCGTCACTTCCATTCAACGCGGTTACGAAACGTTCTTGTGTCAATTGGTAGCCCTGTTCGACTTTCTTAACTGTCAACACCGGATATCCCGGACTTTCCACCCAGTTCTGCATTACAACTTTCATGGACTGTGTCCCATTAGGAGTCCCCTTCTCGCCTGAGTTCAAGGCTTTGTCGAGGGATTCGAAAAGGTCATTCGAATCCGCATTACCCAACGTGCTACAACAGATATTATTATTTAGTAACGTGGAACAGTAAAGAAAAGAATATAGAAATTGAAAAAGAACAGATAAGAGTAGGAGAACTTTGAATTGGAATTGCAAGGAATTATCTAATTATCGTTCAGAGGTATTGTGTTCGAGAAGAAAGTTCGTTCCGACTTTTTATATGTAGAAAATTTAAAGGCTGCGCATTTAAATTTTGGTATATATCTATTGATTTATTGAATTATGTACGTGCTATTTTGCTCCACACTTGTTCATATGCAATTTGTAGATTCCATCCTTAAGAATAGTGCGAAGTATGCAGTTGAGCTATTCAATACTACGTAGCAAGGTACGTCTCAGGTAATCAAGACAGAATTCGTCTTAATGTTGAATTTAAGTTTAATTCCGGTCCTTATTTTATTCGGAACAATCAATCTTTGAAATGAAATTAATTATGATTCGAAACGATGTTTTCAATCATTCCGATATACTCACATATCTCTTAATCCATCTATCTAAAATTGGAACTAACTTTCCGAACAATCCAATACTTCTTTTTCTCATTTTATTTCAATAGTGATTGTTTTATACGCGAATAAAGATATACGTACTAGCTTGCCAGATAGATTTTCAAGCCTTTATGGAAAATCTCTTCCGTCATGATGTGACACATCATTCGAATAACAGACCCCCCTGCAAATCATACAAATAATTATTTGTATTTGCAGTCGAAGTACAATGCAATGAGGAAAATATTTGTTAAAAATTAAATAAACAAACAGCAAGAAATTAATAGCACTCATAATAAAGAGTCTGCAAGTGGATGCTATTTATACACAGTCACTCCGTGCTGCTTTCTAAATTGTATGCACATTCTATAGCTTCTAAAAGCACTGATGGATAAAATATACAGTATGAATACTTCTGACTGTCTATTTAAATCATCATCCAATTCAAATCATAATCTCATCTAATTATTTCTCATAACATTTTATTTTAGTTTTAAATTTCATTTTTCATGTTATTTTGTTGTTGTTTAACAATGGGTTTCACGATCCCTTATAGAAATTAATGATTAAACAATTTGTGCAAGCATTTACTAAGCTGTCATTAAAATATAAGTACCTATCATTTATCACAATTGTTAATTCATAAACTTTTAGTGTTTAATAATTGATACGTTATTAGAAAGCGATTTATTCAGATAAACTTTTCGCTTGTCGAGTCCGCTTATTTATAATCTAGCGGTATTTAGAACGTCCTAACTGATCGATAAGATTAGGCAACGTGTTTCGCTAATCAATAAAAAGAAAATCCATTGCAAACTTATACCTATCAGTATCTGTTTCCATATTTCTGTTTATCTGACGTTAAACTAAAACCATCGCGACTGCGTTTACGGTTCAAAATGTATCTACTTGTCCTTTTATATATCTATGTAATCGAGATTAAATTGAAGTCTTTTATTTTTTTTCTTTACCTTTATCGTAGGCGACGGTGCCGAAGTTATTGAAGACGTCTCCAAGGGTGATCACCTTGTGATTTAATGCACGTACCTCCGGGAATGCGTCGTCGACCATCGAGGACCGTTGTATACTGTCCACAACGAACAACTCGTCCATTCGCAATTCAGGTACTACCTGAATTTCATAATTTCATCATTAATTGCCGTATTGAAAATTATATCTAATTGCTGTCGTCCCTCTATCTTAATTTTCTACTTAGTTTAATATTCTTCATTGAGGTCTGATTTTGATTGCTAAGTCTTATCTCTGATTATTACCCTCATCCGCTGTCCTCGAACGTGATCTTATGCACGTTTCTTTTCTTTTCTTTCCATCGACGCTCTTTATTTTTCTACGACTATCCTCTTTCTCTTTTACCCTGCCAATGCTGTCGACTTTTCGATTTCGCCAGTCGCGACCAAACAAAGAACCGAGACACTTCGTATCGTACTGTGTACTGCCGAACGTTTGTATTAACCCTTTGCACTCGAGGCCTTTTTCGCTTGCGCGAACCGCCAACTCGAGACGATTTTGGCCAAATTAGGTAAACATCTTACAGGTTCTTTAAAAACATTTATAAACAAACAAACGTATATAAATAATAAAATATCATCAGCTTATTCATTTATATGTCAAAACAACAAACTTTGATAAATATTACACTCTGTAATTAGTTTTGGTGTGATATTTAATGATACAATAGCCAAGACGCATCCTAGGTTTATCAGGACACGTATCACAATAATACGAAATTTCCCGCCTACCTCTAGCCTCGTTACGGTCAGAACAAACCTTGCAGTCCCTTTTGGACCTTTTAGCATTACGTGAAGTTTCCCGTTTAGTCGGATTTCATCGGAATGTGACGTAGACGCTTTCGTCTCGTGTTCACACGTGAAATCGGCCGGGCGCCGTATCAGCGCCGCTCGAGTTGCTTCAAATAGGCCGGGCGCTGCTCGAGTGCAAAGGGTTAAATACTCATGCATCAAACGTATCACTAAACGGAGTCCCACAATGTTAAATTGACGTGTAAAATTATAGGAAGATATGCGCAGAGGTAAATCTCTATGAAGATACGTCAGTGAGTAGAAATTGTGACATTCACGAAATTGGCTTTTAAAGATATCCAAATCATCGGAATTATTGCCTGACAGGGATAACGGTCATGGTAGATGGCTGTATATAAGATGTGTTCCTCCGGTGGTATTATTTTTGTCACTTACTGCGCATTTCGTACAGCGGTCATATCAGGAAATGACTACTTACTGTTTTCAAAAATAAAACCTGACCCAAACGACAAAAGTACCAGTTCGCGCTTTTAAAAGTTATGAAAACTGGAATGGTAATACTGAGAAATTGAATATTTCCCGTCATCGATTTCTAAAGGATCAAATGTTGCAAAAAACTAATGTGATACTTGTGGCCGAGGAAACGACAATTTAAAAGCTGGCAATTCTTAAGAGTGCTATAAAATTTTAAAACAAATTTGCAAATTGAAGTTTAGACTTTCTAAGTTAAAAACTAATTTTCATTTCAAAGCTCCTTAACTTCCCTCCTTTTAACGCAAAGTATAATTAATAAATAAGACAATATGCTCGTTACAAGGAAGGGCACGTGACTAGCAGTTCCAATCAGCTGCGTCATAACACCCCTTACGTATTCTCACCATGATAACAATAGCTAAATAAACGAATGACCTGCCCCAATATTTATAAATCCTATGTTAAAAGACATAACGGTGAAAGTCTGTTTCAAAAGGATTAGAGTATCATATTTACTTTGTGAGCAATGAAGTATACGAAATAGTTGGTGAATCCGTCATTCAGCCAAAGGTATTTCCACCATTTCGGGCTGACGAGATTACCGAACCATTGATGAGAGAACTCGTGAGCGACGAGCCTGAGTACGTAAAACTTCGTGTTGATTGGTGATGAAGCCTCGTCGTAAAGAAGAGCAGTTTCACTGAAATGGAAATTCGAGTTCAGAGGTGTCCAGCCTTATTATTAACGGTTAGATTCAGCGAAAAGTGATCATTATAACATTTACACTTTTTATCTAAAACAGTGTTACATGAAAACATTCTATTATTTGAATAGGATATTTCATATTATAATACTGTATGTAAATGTACCAGCCATTTTTATATTTATATATTTGCTTGTCCGGAATGAAATCTATTTAATGATTTAGTATAAAATAAGCATCATATTTGGAATGTTATATTGTAAATAATTACTAAATATTTAAAAACTTGAACGTGGATAATGTGCAACTTGTTCTAGCAGAAAATTAAAAAATTGATCATTATTAGTACTGCGGATTTTTATACAAAATACGACATTTGTCTTGTCAATTTAAAAAATTAAATATAGATTGAAAATTCTTTTATCCTCCAGAAATAACGATCTATGTATATTACACATTTTACGTTCCACAGACATTTGCATATCTCATGCATTCATTATATTTCTGGTATATTTAATTTTTCTATGTATGCATAAAATCCGTAGTCTATTAATGACAATAAATTAGCATCCTGCGATTCGATCGTGCAGTTTGATCGAGTGATTCATTATATGGAGCGGATAATCGCAAGTATTTTTTTAATTCGGCACTACGTGTTTGCTTATCTCTGTACCGCGAAAACCTGTTGATCGTTAATCCCATGGGGAAAGCAATCTATAATTCGAACTCATCACGTTGATAAACAATGAAACCCTGCACTTTGATCGCGATGTTCATTACTTGTAAGTACCTGTAAATCAAGAGACCCCAATTCTCCATGGCACCGCCTGGGTAGAAATTCCTTATCGTGACTTGATCTAGTTTGTCTGGCATGTATGTCTGGTACGAAATATTCGTGTACAAATTCATGAATTCTAGAATCTTCCTTCCCATTTTCAAAGCGTAGTCAGTGTAATTTATCGCACTCTCCTTTGTCCATACCCTATAGGTGAAGTTGCCGACTTTATCTTCCTTAAATCGATAATCGCATATGACGAATGCTACCAAATAAGTAGACATCAGTGGGGTCTCTTTGAATGTAGTGATCATCATGCCATCTTTTTCTTCTTTTTTTAGTACATCCGTGTTAGAGATCGCCTGAAATGTCTTATTGTGCGTCAAACTGATGTTGAACTTCGCCTTGTAAGCGGGCTCGTCCCAGCATGGGAACGCTAGCCGAGCGAAGGTCGGCTCGAAGTGAGTCGTTGAGACGAACCAGCTGGAATGGAAGAAAAATTGAATTTTACATAATTTGCACGGAGACAGATAGTAATTTTTCAAAATAGAGATGAGAATCTTGTATAATGTAACTAATTATCTACCATGTAACTAATTATGGGACATTGGATAAAACGCATAAGTCCATCAAACTAGAAAGTAATTAAGCATACAAAAAATGCTTTGAATTGACATTTTAAAAGATTCAAGGGGTATCTAAGTAAATAGGAGGCAGACATTTTTTGATATCACAACTTTATAGCTACAATACTGTTAACACTCACACGAGTGTTTGCGAGTGAATCGGGAAGGGAGAGTGAAGAAAGCACCAATGTTCGTTGAATTCCTTTATTATCTCTTCCGTTCGGCTGGCTGGTAGCGACTCGTTGAGATTGTTAGTTGGACTCGATAACGAACTATTAGACTGAATTTCTAAACTGAACTGTTAACTGAACTTGACCACTGTGAACGGTCAGAAAATTCAAAGGAACCGTCCGTTCTCCAAGACGCGCTCGCTATTTATCTGGGTCCTAAGACCCGCCTCCTCCCACGCTAACGATCGCTGGGAACCGCGTTTTCCCTCTCTCAAATCATCCCCGAGGAAAACGTCCAATCCCTCGGTCGATGAACGCCCTTATTTCGGACTCCCACGCCCGGGCGGAGTCCGCACCAATCTACTTCCTAATGACATCCCCCAAACACACAGGCCCCAACATTGTGCGGTCCGCGGCCCAAACTGGACCCCCCAGGCCTCGTTCACCGCGGGCGCCAACGTTGTCAGCAGCCACGTGCTTAGACTGAACCCGAACCGATGCCATTTTCTCTCTAAGAGGAAGCAATAAATTGACTATGACAGCTATTGAGTCTCAATTTGTCCCAATACCTAAGACAGTTTTCCCACAATCCAACGTTCGCTACGCAGCCGTATCCGGTGACAACTTAAGTACTACAAAATACGCGTTTCTCTAGACAGCGCTGTCCACAGCCACGTGTTTTGCACACGCTTCGAACCCGAGCCCAAATTACTTAGAATTGCTTAAATAAATTGGCGCCGACCATTCGAACTGGTCGAGCCCTAGGCGACACACAATGTCCTTCCTGTTCCTAAGCTCTTCAAGGGTTCGTCGCGCCGTCTAGACTTACAATAATTTATTGTTTCCTACTGTCGCGTTCGTTGTTCTCGCATTCACCCAGGCAAGCCTGTGGCGCAGGAAAAACTCAACGTATTTTCTCACGCTGAGAAAACCATACGCCAAGAACAACGATTCCAGAGTTTCGGCAAGCTACTTAAGTCTAACGAATCTGCCCCAGCGTCGTCGACCACGCAACCTAGACTAAACACGCACACTACGNGACGTCGGAAGAATAATGCTAATAATAAATAGCTACGTGCTAAAAAGTATAGAAGGAAATATCCAATTAAGTATTGACGCTGACGAAAATTTTATTTTTTTCAAAATTGCGAAAAATGCTTCAAATAAAAGTTGTTTTCCTTCTAACTTCGATATTTAACGAGTTACGTATGATTATTTGGCATTTTATTGATGTTGACAAAATCCGACCATCCCAGCGTCGAAACGACGAACTTCTGTCAAAAAGTTTCATTTTTCTTTAATTACTCCTAAACCGTTGAATCTACGGGAAAATTGTATATAAGCTTTCTTGTAGAGGACGACGAGATCTACAATTTCCATGTAAAAAATTCTCGCTAGTGTCAATAGTTAACGAGTAATTTGCAAAAAACTATTTTTTAGTTTTTCGTCAATAACTCGTTAAATATTAATGCTAGCGAAAATTTTTACATGGAAATTGTAGATCTCGCCGTCCTCTACAAGAAAGGTCGTATGCAATTTTTCCGTATGTCCAACGGTTTGGGAGTTATTGGCTAAAAACGAAAATTTCGCAAAATCTGAAGGGGTTCATCCGACGTCTGGTTTCTTTTTAAGAAATGCGTTTCTAAAGTGCATAAACTTTTGAGATTAACTGTATAGCCAATACATCCTTAAAATGAATGTGTATTAGTGACATGAAACTTCATTAAATAGAGTAAAAATAGTGTCAGGGTTTGGAATTTCCTACAATAGTAGCTAATCGTATAATACTACCTGTTTACCCGGCGTTGCTCGGGTGTTTATTTTCCCTACCCTCTACCAGGCAGAAGAAATGAGAGATTAACGCGTTACGTACCGTGTCGACCAACGGTCTTCGTTTGTATTATAAGATTTAAACCAATATGAAAACAGTTTGTATACAATTTATAGCAAGAGGTAAACCGAGTTTAAACGCCGGCTATATTTGATCTAGATCGAAAATTTAAATTAGTTGGCATTTGTTAAGAATTTTGAAAAAGCATAAAATCCAAAATTGTAGAATATAAAATGTTCTGTAACGTTTATTGCAAACGTTTTTCGATGCGAAAGAGTTATAGCAGATTTTCAATTCACACCCTCCTCTAAAACTTGCCCTTCTCTACTGCGTGCATATTAAATTAAACATGTGCTATCATTTAAGTCTATGTAACGGAAACTCAAATATATAAATTCATTATATCGTGTGTCCAATAGAAAAAATAGTTTGTAAAATTTAGGATAATGTGAACTAAAGTCACATTCGTAGCTGTGAGGTTGAATAAGAATACATACATATTAGGAACATATTTTAAATAAAATGTTGAATGAAGATTTTAATTTGACGTAGTGCAATGCGGAAAGAAGTTCGAGGAAGAATCACGTAAATGTTAATCCAAAGATGAAAAGAGAATAGTTCTAATTTGTGGAATTAAAATAAATAAGGCTGCATATTAAGACTGCACGAAGTTATTTGTAATAAATAAACAGCTAACCTGATATATACGAATTCAATTGGGATTGTTGTATAAAAATACGTACGTATATCTGTAGCAGTACAGAAATATGTAAAAACTGAGCAAGTCAAATAAAAATAAAAATAGTATATAATTAACACTTAGATGGTAATAAAAGAAATATTGTGAAACCACGTATGGATTCCACAAACGCCATTAACTAACATCTTTCCGTTGGCACTTCGTCTTAACGCTCGTTGTCTCGTTCACGGTTATATTCGTCTGTAGATTACGATTTGTAATGTGAAATCCTCGTCATTTGTGCATTGTGTAATTTAATGAACAACGAGCTGTCTCAACTCAGCTAAATAAATGTATTTGTCCACGAAATCACGCATCCATTACTGTGCCTGTGCTAGTCGGTCCTTATTCACCAGGGAGACTCAAAGAACGCCAAAAAATCCGTACCAGTTATAAATTCACGATTGACGCATGAAAAATCTCATTCAGTTGAAAATTAGACACAATAACAGTATCAATTTTCAGAACACAAAAGAAACTAATAGTCAAACAACCTTAATAATTATTTGATCACATTTCACTTAAAATTCGCACATAGCATAAACATAAGACGTATAATTTTCTGCAGATATTATATAGTAAGTAAAACCTTAAGTTGTTTGATCCAACATTAAAAAATGATTCCGTTTTGAAATGTATCCGAATATTAATGGCCATTGTGTATGCGGCACATTAGCTAAATTA
>NW_017174545.1:208677-210246 GCF_001652005.2 Ceratina calcarata | reverse complement strand
ACTATATTCATTGTTTTCGACTAGATTTTATGTGAGGAATCGTCACCTTGCCGGTTGTACCACGATTTCGCAAGCACCTTGTATATTCCAAAGAGCTTATGCTCATTATCATTAATAATAACAGTAACAATAATAATGATAATATTGATAATAATAGTAAAGCAGCCTTACGTGCTTCCGTTCGTTCGCATCATGCTCGTATAAAATCCTTTGCCATCGTTGCGCAAAATTGCTTCGTATTTTATCTGGAGTGAGTAGTGATGATCCTTTTCAAAGTGGGGTGTTATTGTGACGTTCAGGGTCTCGTGCTCTTCGTCCTCTATATACTTACTCTCCAAAGTCTTCGTTGTATTCAAATCCACAAACTTTAAATCGTGGACTGTTAAGAATTTTGAGTTCAGCGTCAAGGCAACGTCCGTGATCAACGCTATTAATGTGATCTCCGTTTCACCGTCAAATGTAAATTTCACCAAATCAGGCTTGAGGTGCAACTTGTATGCGATCGGTTTCACTATGCCGGATGGCAGGATATTTTTCAATTTCACTTCGTCGTCGTTGATATTTTCGAACGGGAAACTCGCCCGGCAGATCCCCAGGACGAGGAGAAACGTTACGAAAGTTCTCATCATTTTAGATTCACTGGCTGCGTTTAGTTTGCAGCATCCACCTCCGTTTCCTTGTTTATAATCACTATTTAATAAGACAGTACTAATGCCGGGAACGTCTTTTAACACCTCTGACCGTCGGTACGTAATCGATTGCCGCGTTCCGTCTTTATATATAAACGGATAAATACAAACAAGGAACCGTTCGCTCACTGCGATAAATTTCCGACTTTTATCTCGTTAACTATTATATATGTATAACTTGCAAGTATTTATCAGTGCCGAGTTAGAAAATAATAATTTTAACTAGCAGCTAGTACTGATTCGAGAATCATTCGTTTACGAATTCGATCTCGTTTTCGTTTTGTTAAATCATCTTCCGATATCGTTCGAAGTATAATTGGCTTAACAACGTACTTTGCGAATGAGCAAACGATGAGATTCGGTTACCGTAACAGGGGTGTATTTACACGTCGGCGGACGATGTACGACAGACCACATTTACAGGTGTCACTGCTTCATAAGTGGCTACGGTGGAACTATTATCGAAATATGCTTGAATTTCGTAGTGTGATCAATCGACGTCGTCGCGATCGGCGTCATTGTATCGTCCCCGCATCGGTTATGTAGTAAAATCGTGCTCCCGTCGTTGTAAACGATTTTCTGGAAACTCGCTGACAGCCATCTATTTTATCAGACGCATTCAATTAATTTTGGATGGAGCATGTAACACATTTTGGCTTAAAATGGGCTGGATACCAAAAATTCCTTCTTTTGTACGAATTTTCACATGCATGTTTCACTAATCTATTTTTATAAGTTCCGAGCGGAAGTATGTCGCGAAGCCTGATTTGATGTTTGATAGGACGACGATGAATATTATCGCAATCGGCCAACGTTATATGTGAAATAAATATATTTCTTCTGTTCTCCAAACTATATATCGTACTTACTGGCTATTGAG